>NC_047103.1:122685351-122850351 GCF_902500255.1 Thalassophryne amazonica | reverse complement strand
GTTTGCATAACCAAAGAATTTCTGCACAAACTGTCAGAAACCATCTCAGGGAAGCTCATCTGCATGCTCGTCGTCCTCATCGGGGTCTCGACCTGACTCCAGTTCGTCGTCGTAACTGACTTGAGTGGGCAAATGCTCACATTCACTGGCGTTTGGCACGTTGGAGAGGTGTTCTCTTCACGGATGAATCCCGGTTCACACTGTTCAGGGCAGATGGCAGACAGCGTGTGTGGCGTCGTGTGGGTGAGCGGTTTTCTGATGTCAATGTTGTGGAGTGGCCCATGGTGGTGGTGGGGTTATGGTATGGGCAGGCATCTGTTATGGACGAAGAACACAGGTGCATTTTATTGATGGCATTTTGAATGCACAGAGATACCGTGACGAGATCCTGAGGCCCATTGTTGTGCCATACATCCAAGAACATCACCTCATGTTGCAGCAGGATAGTGCACGGCCCCATGTTGCAAGGATCTGTACACAATTCTTGGAAGCTGAAAATGTCCCAGTTCTTTCATGGCCGGCATACTCACCGGACATGTCACCCATTGAGCATGTTTGGGATGCTCTCGACTGGCGTATCCGACAGCGTGTACCAGTTCCTGCCAATATCCAGCAACTTCGCACAGCCATTGAAGAGGAGTGGACCAACATTCCAAAGGCCACAATTGACAACCTGATCAACTCTATGCGAAGGAGATGTGTTGCACTGAATGAGGCAAATGGTGGTCACACAGATACTGACTGGTATCCCCCCCCAATAAAACAAAACTGCACCTTTCAGAGTGGCCTTTTATTGTGGGCAGTCTAAGGCATACCTGTGCACTAATCATGGTGTCTAATCAGCATCTTGGTATGGCACACCTGTGAGGTGGGATGGATTATCTCAGCAAAGGAGAAGTGCTCACTATCACAGATTTAGACTGGTTTGTGAACAATATTTGAGGGAAATGGTGATATTGTATATGTGGAAAAAGTTTTAGATCTTTGAGTTCATCTCATACAAAATGGGAGCAAAACCAAAAGTGTTGCGTTTATATTTTTGTTGAGTATATATGTATATATATATATATATGTATATATATATGTGTATATATGTGTATGTATGTGTATGTATATATATATATATATATATATACACACATATATATATACACACATATATATCAATCAATCAATCAATTTTTTTTTTATATAGCGCCAAATCACAACAAACAGTTGCCCCAAGGCGCTCCACACTGCAAGGTAAGGCCATACAATAATGATGTAAAACCCCAACGGTCAAAACGACCCCCTGTGAGCAAGCACTTGGCTACAGTGGGAAGGAAAAACTCCCTTTTAACAGGAAGAAACCTCCAGCAGAACCAGGCTCAGGGAGGGGCAGTCTTCTGCTGGGACTGGTTGGGGCTGAGGGAGAGAACCAGGAAAAAGATATGCTGTGGAGGGGAGCAGAGATCGATCACTAATGATTAAATGCAGAGTGGTGCATACAGAGCAAAAAGAGAAAGAAACAGTGCATCATGGGAACCCCCCAGCAGTCTACGTCTATAGCAGCATAACTAAGGGATGGTTCAGGGTCACCTGATCCATTCCTAACTATAAGCTTTAGCAAAAAGGAAAGTTTTAAGCCTAATCTTAAAAGTAGAGAGGGTGTCTGTCTCCCTGATCTGAATTGGGAGCTGGTTCCACAGGAGAGGAGCCTGAAAGCTGAAGGCTCTGCCTCCCATTCTACTCTTACAAACCCTAGGAACTACAAGTAAGCCTGCAGTCTGAGAGCGAAGCGCTCTATTGGGGTGATATGGTACTACGAGGTCCCTAAGATAAGATGGGACCTGATTATTCAAAACCTTATAAGTAAGAAGAAGAATTTTAAATTCTATTCTAGAATTAACAGGAAGCCAATGAAGAGAGGCCAATATGGGTGAGATATGCTCTCTCCTTCTAGTCCCCGTCAGCACTCTAGCTGCAGCATTTTGAATTAACTGAAGGCTTTTTAGGGAACTTTTAGGACAACCTGATAATAATGAATTACAATAGTCCAGCCTAGAGGAAATAAATGCATGAATTAGTTTTTCAGCATCACTCTGAGACAAGACCTTTCTGATTTTAGAGATATTGCGTAAATGCAAAAAAGCAGTCCTACATATTTGTTTAATATGCGCTTTGAATGACATATCCTGATCAAAAATGACTCCAAGATTTCTCACAGTATTACTAGAGGTCAGGGTAATGCCATCCAGAGTAAGGATCTGGTTAGACACCATGTTTCTAACATTTGTGGGGCCAAGTACAATAACTTCAGTTTTATCTGAGTTTAAAAGCAGGAAATTAGAGGTCATCCATGTCTTTATGTCTGTAAGACAATCCTGCAGTTTAGCTAATTGGTGTGTGTCCTCTGGCTTCATGGATAGATAAAGCTGGGTATCATCTGCGTAACAATGAAAATTTAAGCAATACCGTCTAATAATACTGCCTAAGGGAAGCATATATAAAGTGAATAAAATTGGTCCTAGCACAGAACCTTGTGGAACTCCATAATTAACTTTAGTCTGTGAAGAAGATTCCCCATTTACATGAACAAATTGTATACATATATACACATATATATATATACACACACACATATATATATATATATACACACACATATATATATATATACACACACATATATATATATATATACACACATATATATATATATACACACACATATATATATATATATATATATATATAGTCCGCTAATCCATTAATTATTGAAGCTAATGTTTTCATTATCGGATTACCTTTTCAGATAACTTTGAAAACCATCAGCGGACCAATTATCTTCCGATAAATTCTGGTCTGATAATTTTTAGACCACTAACATATTTTTGCAGGCGGAGTGAATAAAGCTTTAATGGCTAAAAACATTTGTGAAGTCTGATATTATAAATTATAGTGCCTACCTATTAGATGTTTTGTAGCAGAGGTACAGATGTACCACTGGCAATAATTATGGAATCACCGGCCTCGGAGGATGTTCATTCAGTTGTTTAATTTTGTAGAAAAAAAGCAGATCACAGACATGACACAAAACTAAAGTCATTTCAAATGGCAACTTTCTGGCTTTAAGAAACACTATAAGAAATCAGGAAAAATAATTGTGGCAGTCAGTAACGGTTACTTTTTTAGACCAAGCAGAGGGAAAAAAATACGGACTCACTCAATTCTGAGGAATAAATTATGAAATCACCCTGTAAATTTTCATCCCCAAAACTAACACCTGCATCAAATCAGATCTGCTCGTTAGTCTGCATCTAAAAAGGAGTGATCACACCTTGGAGAGCTGTTGCACCAAGTGCACTGACATGAATCATGGCTCCAACACGAGAGCTGTCAATTGAAACAAAGGAGAGGATTATCAAACTCTTAAAAGAGAGTAAATCATCACGCAATGTTGCAAAAGATGTTGGTTGTTCACAGTCAGCTGTGTCTAAACTCTGGACCAAACACAAACAACATGGGAAGGTTGTTAAAGGCAAACATACTGGTAGACCAAGGAAGACATCAAAGTGTCAAGACAGAAAACTTAAAGCAATATGTCTCAAAAATCGAAAATGCACAACAAAACAAATGAGGAACGAATTTGAGGAAACTGGAGTCAACGTCTGTGACCGAACTGTAAGAAACCGCCTAAAGGAAATGGGATTTACATACAGAAAAGCTAAACGAAAGCCACCATTAACACCTAAACAGAAAAAAACAAGGTTACAATGGGCTAAGGAAAAGCAATCATGGACTGTGGATGACTGGATGAAAGTCATATTCAGTGATGAATCTTGAATATGCATTGGGCAAGGTGATGATGCTGGAACTTTTGTTTGGTGCCGTTCCAATGAGATTTATAAAGATGACTGCCTGAAGAGAACATGTAAATTCCCACAGTCATTGATGATTAAAGGCACTGGGGACATGGCTGTCATTACATCATCAATAAATGCACAAGTTTACATTGATATTTTGGACACTTTTCTTATCCCATCAATTGAAAGGATGTTTGGGGATGATGAAATCATTTCAAGATGATAATGCATCTTGCCATAGAGCAAAAACTGTGAAAACATTCCTTGCAAAAAGACACATAGGGTCAATGTCATGGCCTGCAAATAGTCTGGTTCTTAATCCAATTGAAAATCTTTGGTGGAAGTTGAAGAAAATGGTCCATGACAAGGCTCCAACCTATAAAGCTGATCTGACAACAGCAATCAGAGAAAGTTGGAGCCAGATTGATGAAGAGTACTGCTTGTCACTCATTAAGTCCATGCCTCAGAGACTGCAAGCTGTTATAAAAGCCAGAGGTGGTGCAACAAAATACTAGTGATGTGTTGGAGCATTCTTTTGTTTTTCATGATTCCATAATTTTTCCTCAGAATTGAGTGATTCCATATTTTTTTTTCCCTCTGCTTGGTCTAAAAAAGTAACCATTACTGACTGCCACAATTTTTTTTTTCCTGATTGCTTATAGTGTTTCTTAAACCCAGAAAGTTGCCATTTGAAATGACTTTAGTTTTGTGTCATATCTGTGATCTGCTTTTTTTTCTACAAAATTAAACAACTGAATGAACATCCTCCGAGGCCAGTGATTCCATAATTTTTGCCAGGGGTTGTATTCTCTGCAAACAGGGGAGAGCTAGTTTCAGGAGAAACTGCTCTATCCTCTGTAGTCAAAGGACAACTGGTCACAGAAGAAAACAAGAAGGAAAAGGGGAGAGGGAGAAAGGAAGAGAGAGAGAGAGAAAGAAAGAAAGAAAGCAGAAGGGAAAAAAAAGATAATTTCTCTTGATACCATACTAACTTGCCTGCAATATCACCCAAGTCATCCAGAGGCACACAGTTTTAATTTATGGTTAAAATTTTAACCAAACTAATTTCGTACGTTATTTATATTAATGTCACGTCTGAAGTTTTATAAAGTGAAAATATCAGCTATATGTTTTAGTTTTAAAGTCTTGCACTAATTTTGCTGGTTTTAGTGTGGACATGCCTAGGTAGTACCAGTGCATTATGGGTAAAAGTTCACGACAGGAGAAATGCATTTGAGACACTCTGATCAGGCTCCACACGGACAACAGCATTAAACCCTTTGTATATTGTGCCTAACACTCTCGTGAATATATTCTCTGGGTTTATAGACATTGTTATTTTGTTGTTTTATGTAAAACTGCCAGAAGAAGCTCAGGTTGCTTCTCCATTATTTTCAATTGCATTCACTCTGAGCTGCAATCGCTGCCTGTTTGCTCTTTAATGGCCTGCTTATTGTCCTTTACAAGACTGTTTGTCATCTTTCTTCCAGAGTAATATATAAGATGTCTGAAATTCCGTTTGCTGTCTGCTAAATGTAGCAGACAGGGACTATTTATTTGGAAAATTTGTTTTGGCAAGTTTTCAGGTCTCTACTGCCCTCTACTGGCCAGTAGTGTTCATGCCAGTATTCGCCCTAAGTGTTGAGATATCCCACAATCCTTTGCACGCCAGGGGGTTGTTGCAGCCGCTTGCTACAGCTGATGAATAGAAATAAAAATGTACATTTTTGGTTGTATAATGTTCATTTACAATTGTCGTCGTGGATTCTCTCTGTACTGTTTAAACTGCAGCAACTCTCTGGCATGCAAAGGATTATGTGATAGGGTCTGAGCGTATGGGCGCCAGTAGATGGCAGTGTTCTATTCATTTTGACCCCGGTTATATCAGACGGTTGTCTAATCACAACTTGACTTTTGGTTTTTGTAAATGGCTCTTTTTTTTTTTACATATGAATAAAATTGCATATTTTACAAAAGCACATTTATATGTAAACACCAACACACACGTCACATTAACGTGTTGGTTTTTACAAAGAATGAATGAGTCAACCAATCAGTGTTAGCAGAGGCTCATTTTACCCATAATCCCTTTTGGCATCTCTGTGTTTGTTACAAATCTTCAGAATTAGTGCATTATTTAAAATTAAAGATATGTGTTATATTTTAACTCCGAAAAGAACTCCTTCTTCAGTCGGATGGCTTCGTTGACCACCAGTGTCCACCACGGTGTTCATGGGTTGACGACCCTCGAGGCACCTAAGATCGTCAGGCCACAGCTCCCTGCTGCGGCTTTAGCAATGGAAGCTTTGACATGGCTCATTTTGGTTCAATGCCCCCAACCTTCATAGGAATACCAGAACAGCTCCGCTGGAGGTGCAAGTTGAAGATCTGTTGGACAGTGGGCTCCCCCAGATATTCCCACTTCACCTGCACTATCCATTTGGGCTTTCCAAGTCTGGGCTAACTGGGTGAAATGAGTGGCATAGCTGTCTGCTGATCATCATTTGGTGGTGAGTTGACACCTCTGCCCCTCTCTTCACCCAAGTGTCCAGAACATGTGGCCACAGATTAGCTGATACAATCACATAATTATCATTGACCTTCGGCCTAGGGTGTTCTGGTACCATGTACACTTGAGCATCCTTATGTTCAAACATGGTGTTTGTTATAGACAGCTCATGATCTTGCACAGAAGGGTTTAAGATCAGGGAGGCCGTTCCTCCCAATCACACCTCTCTCCAGGTGTCTCTGTCATTGCCTATGTGTGAGTTGAAGTCCCCCAGCAGAACAATACAGTCCCCAACTGGAGCCCCATAGAGGACTTCATTCAGGGACTCCAAGAAGGCAGAATACTTTGAACTGCTGTTCGGTGCATATGCAGAAACAACATTCTGAGTTGGCACCCCCTCCCCCACCACCACCTGAAAGCGCAGGGCACTGACCCTCTCATCTACCGGAATAAACTCCAACATAGCAGCGCTCAGCCGATGATATGTGAGTACCCCACACCCACCCGGCGCCTCATACCCTAGGCAACTCCAGAGAAGAGTAAGCTGTAAACCCTAAAAAGGAGAATGGGTCTAGAGCCGAGGCTGTGCATGGAGGTGAGGCCCACCAGATCTCACTGGTAGCGCGCCGCCTTCCACACAAGCTCAGGCTCCTTCTCCCATAGTGAGATGACATTCCACGCCCATAGAGCTAGCCTTTGTCGCCCTTGCCCGTCAAGGGCCATGGCTTTCACTGCCACCAATGGGACAGCGCACCTGACCCCAGTGGTTCCCCCTGTGGGTGGTAAGCCCAACAGGGTGGCGATGGAAAATCCATGTTGCCGTTCGGGCTGTGCCCAACCGGGTTTCCTTGGTAAGCCTGGCCATCAGGCACTTGCTGATGGGCCCTCTGTCCAGGCCTGGCTCCAGACAGGGGCCCCAGGCTTCCCACTTCCTCATTTTTCCATGGAGTCTTTGTGAAAAATTCTGAAATATGTGAAAATTGCACAGTATCTCTTGTAGAGAGTCTCTACAAGAGTCAAGACAGAAGTCAGACTACCAGAGCAAGAAATTTAGCTGAGGAAGCTTCTGCGATTAGAAGCAAAACGTCCTCACGTCAAGCTACCCAGTCCAGTCGAACATTCAAGCTTCTCTACTAACGTACATAAATATTCACACCCTTTGCTCAATACTTTGTTGATACACCTTTGGCAGCAATTACAGTCTCAAGTCTTCTTGAATATGATACTACAAGCTTGGAGCATCTATCTTTGGGCAGTTTTGTCCATTCCTCTTTGCAGCACCTCTCAAATTCCATCAGGTTGGATGGGGAGCGTCGATGCACAGCCAATTTCAGATCTCTCCACAGATGTTCAATCAGATTCAGGTCTGGGCTCTGGCTGGCCCACTCAAGGGCATTCACAGAGTTGTCCTGAAGCCACTCCTTTGAAATCTTGGCTGTGTGCTTAGACCCATTGTCCTGCTGAAAGATGAACCATCATCCCAATCTGAGGTCAAGAGCACTCTGGATCAGGTTTTCATCCAGGATGTCTCTGTACATTGCTGCATTCATCTTTCCCTCAATCCTGACTAGTCTCCCAGTTCCTGTCACTGAAAAACATCCCCACAGCATGATGCTGCCACCACCATGCTTCACTGTAGGGATGGTGCCTGGTTTCCCCCAAACATGACACCTGCCAGTCACACCAGAGAGTTAAGTCTTTGTCTCATCAGACCAGAGAATTTTGTTTCTCATGGTCTGAGAATCCTTCAGGTGCTTTTTGGCAAACTCTAGGTGGGCTGCCATGTGGCTTTTGCTAAGGAATGGCTTCCATCTAGCCACTCTACCATACAGGCATGATAGGTAGATTCCTGTAGATGGTTGCCCTTCTGGAAGGGTCTCCTCTCTCCACAGAGGAGTGCTGGAGCTCTGACAGAGTGACCATCAGGTTCTTGGTCACCTCCCTGACTAAAGGCCTGGTCACACGGCACTTAACGAAGGGCAACAAGCCCAAAATGAAATAAGAAATCTGGACTTTTGTTGACTTTCGTTGGCATCGTTTAACCTTTCTTGCAGCTTCATTCCTGCAGCTGGTGCTTCATCAGGATTTTTAGACAGTTGAAAAATTTGAACAAATTCCACCGAAAACCTCAATTTGTCAACATTTCATTTTGCTATCATTCTTGACTGTTTTTTTATTGTTTGCTTAGTTTTTGTAACGTTAGTGTTAGTTTAGTTTGACTTTGTTCAGCCAGCAGAATGTTTTCACACAGTACAGAAGCTGGTTTGTGAGTGCTTTTGTTTTGAGGAAGTGATCCTTGATCACTGTGTATTTGTTCGCAGCAGGGAGGCTTTGCAGGAGCGCGATCAGCCTCGATTAACTCAGTATAATCAGCTGGAGAGAAGGTGAAGCATGTGTGTGTGTTTGTGTGTGTGTGTGTGTGTATGTGTGTGTGTGTGAAATACATACACAGTGCATGCGTGAGGTGATCAGAAACAGCAGGGTTTTGAAAAAAAGACAGAGAGAAACAGCACTAGTTATCTCTCTCTCAGTCTCTCTCTCTCTCTCTCTCCATCTGTCTCGTACATGCGCATTTTGGGCATAGAGACAGCGATTTGAGTTTTGGTATTCAAGAGATTTGAGAAATATTTGGCATGTTTGCAGTGTGTATTTAGTGTGTGTAGTGTTTTGGGTTTTTTTGTAAAAATGAGGCGTCTTATGAATGTTGAACAAGCGCTTCAGTTTTTTTTTTTGTTTTTGTTTTTTTTAATTGGAGCAAGATGGAGCGCACAGCATGTCGTCAGAGTTCAAACTAGACAGTGAGGATTCTGATGATGAAGGAGATGACTCTTTGTTCTGGACAAGGAACCAAAACAGGTCAATCAATCAATCAATTTTTTTATATAGCGCCAAATCACAACAAACAGTTGCCCCAAGGCGCTTTATATTGTAAGGCAAGGCCATACAATAATTATGTAAAACCCCAACGGTCAAAACGACCCCCTGTGAGCAAGCACTTGGCTACAGTGGGAAGGAAAAACTTCCTTTTAACAGGAAGAAACCTCCAGCAGAACCAGGCTCAGGGAGGGGCAGTCTTCTGCTGGGACTGGTTGGGGCTGAGGGAGAGAACCAGGAAAAAGACATGCTGTGGAGGGGAGCAGAGATCGATCACTAATGATTAAATGCAGAGTGGTGCATACAGAGCAAAAAGAGAAAGAAACAGTGCATCATGGGAACCCCCCAGCAGTCTACGTCTATAGCAGCATAACTAAGGGATGGTTCAGGGTCACCTGATCCAGCCCTAACTATAAGCTTTAGCAAAAAGGAAAGTTTTAAGCCTAATCTTAAAAGTAGAGAGGGTGTCTGTCTCCCTGATCTGAATTGGGAGCTGGTTCCACAGGAGAGGAGCCTGAAAGCTGAAGGCTCTGCCTCCCATTCTACTCTTACAAACCCTAGGAACTACAAGTAAGCCTGCAGTCTGAGAGCGAAGCGCTCTATTGGGGTGATATGGTACTACGAGGTCCCTAAGATAAGATGGGACCTGATTATTCAAAACCTTATAAGTAAGAAGAAGAATTTTAAATTCTATTCTAGAATTAACAGGAAGCCAATGAAGAGAGGCCAATAGCCAAAGGCTGTGAATACTTATGCAAATGTGATTCCTTTGCTTGAATTTACTCCATTTTGGAATAAGGCTGTAACATAACAAAATGTCGAAAAAGTGAAGCACTGTGAATACTTTCCGGATGCACTATAGAATAGAACAGCATATTCTGTTCTGTATCTATTGAACTTTATGAATGTGTTTTTGAAGCAATAAATACAAGTTAATATCGTGCTATATATTACAGCAGCCTTTCTCACAATGATCTGTGGACCACTGGTTGCTCCATGAGTATATTAGTAAAATATTATAGCAAATAGTAATATATTGTTGTAATACAGAGGAGTAAGCAGATCTATTGTTTCTGTGATATTTTGGGAGTTAGGTGGCCATTGAAAATTGTTCTTTTTTGTGGTATTATGCACTTAAAATGATGTAGAACTGCATTAATGTTCATAAATGCTAATAGTGGGCTCATGCTACCTGTTATGGCACGTGTAATTTGCAGCAAAGTCATTTATAGTCAATCTTTTGATTCGTTGTTGGCAATTCAACAAGTTTTCTTTATACAGTATATTTAACTTTTAAATTTGAGCCTTTGTCCAATAATAACTCAGTTTTTAATTTGATGATGTTATTGCATACAATTCTTCTGTTGTAAAAAAAAAAAAAAAAAAATGCTAGCTGTTTTTGGCCAGTTTCTTTAGACATTCAATTGAAGGGCTTCTGTCATGGTCTGGTCTGTTCATCTGGCCTGTGTTCTCTTTATTTCCCACCAGGTGGCACGCAAGCGGAGTTGAGCACCTTGAGACCTCACCTGCAGCTCATTTCCTCCTGATCAGGAGCTGCTGTATTTAAAGCCTAGTGATGCAGCTCATCATCACCAGAGACTTGATTGATGATTGATTGAATGAATGAATGAATGAATGATCGATCGATCGATCGATCTCACTACGGAACCTACCAAACTACCTTCTGTTTCTGTTCAGCCGTCAGACAGCATACTTCCTGAGGTAATCCAGGTTCTCTATTTCCCGCAATAGAGCCTGTGACTTTGGCATTCCCTCCAGCCTCCCTGTTTGAGCTTCTATGCCATTTGTATGATCAGCTTCCCCCCTGCAGCTTGCCTCTGGAATTTTCTCTGCCCTGCACCTGCCAGTGAAGTTTCTGATCATAAACTCAACCTGGAAGTATTTTTCTGTGTAATCTGACCTTGAGCAATCTTAAAATAACTGTCTGCGTTGCAAAGTGCTTTTGGACTCACCTCAGCCTCTCCTCTTCCTCAGAACCTCAGCTCCGTTGTGGCCACCTGGTGCCAGCTCCTCTCTGGTCCAGTCTTCGCTGTGGCTTCCTGGTTCCACCACCTGAAGCGGACCATATCCTCCACTCAACAGATCGCCTGATTATATTATTTTGTTGTTTTTGGGTTTAGTGTGAATAAATCTTCAGTTATTTATTCTTTTCCTTCCTGCTTCCTTGTGTTTGTGTTCAGTTTAAATCCCGGGTCGGTCTAACCCCGCACCCAACCGTAACAGCTTCACATTTATGTTTAAATGCACATTCCAGATTAGCACTATGCTGTAGCTCCGCAGCCATGAAAAACAACCAAAACTGATACCTAGATAGTGCAGTTGACATGGGGTTCCCATGACAATTAGTGTTTTAATCATATTATAGTCAGTGAATGTAATTAAAGTCAAAGCTCAGCACTCTACACAGTGCCGTTCTAGCTTTTCTTGTGTGTGACTGTTTTTTCCCATTATATTTTGATTTGTGATGTTCAATAAAAGGTCGTTTGAGTTTGGGATCTGATATGAACTGAAATGACCTCTCTGAACAACATTCAACATTCAATAATAACTCATGATGCGTGATGTAAAAATGAATGCTGGTGCACGTGAACCAACTGATGAGTCATGATGTTTCACACAAAGGTGTGTAAGGTCCTGCTGATCGGCCATATAAAAGTGGTGCTGGGTTGGCATCGCTTGCAAACCTAATACCGCCACCATGGGCAGGGTAACAGTTTGGAACATACTGATTGTTTGACTAATTTGTAGATAAGATCTCAAAAGTGATGATTTCTAACTGCTGAGTTTGGTTTGATGATGCACAAAAAACTTACTATTAACAAATTTTTATATTTGCTAAGTAGTTTTACATTATTGCATGTTTCCTTTTCTTGCCAGATTATTTTTTATGAGGACAGGAACTTCCAAGGGCGAACACATGAGTGCAGCAGTGACTGTGCAGACATCAACATGTACCTGAACCGCTGCAGCTCCTGCAGGGTGGACAGCGGCTGCTTCATGGTGTATGACCAACCCAACTTCATGGGAAATCAGATCTTCTTGAAGAGAGGAGAGTACTCAGACATGCAACGTGTCGGAAGCATGATGGGCGTGGCAACCATGGACAGCATTCACTCCTGTCGCATGGTCCCCATGGTAAGACAGTTCATTTAATCTGCATATCTGGATTAAAAAACACACACATAAAAAAAAACTGTGATTATAAGCAAAGATGACCTGTCCATTATAAACACTGACACCATCCCAGTGCATGGTGGGAAACGCTTTAGTCTTCATGCAAACAAAATACAATCAGCATTAAAGGGGGCCAATTCTGCAAAAGTTTATAGATTCCTTTTACAGTTAAAAATAATTGACGATTCATCTGTACATGGATTTCTAAGGGTACCTGCTAATTTCGTGCAGCCGCATCATGTGGCCACTTAAAGAACAGCAAAGTTTTCTTCTTCCGGGTGTGTTTCTGTGAAGGCTCTCAGTTGTCCAGGTGGTTTCCATAGTAGAGAAGCTTGAATCTTCGACTGGACTGGGTTACTTGACGCGCGGACGTTTTGCTTCAAATCACAGAAGCTTCCTATTAGCTGAAGATTCAAGCTTCTCTACTTCCGGGTGTGTCTCTATTTGCATAGCAAGATGCATAACCTTAGTGTATGTGGTATGTTTTGACAATAAACCTAAACAACAACAACCAAAAAAAATGATATATTTTAAAGACACTGATTATCTTTTATTCGAAAATGAATGGTCCACTAGCACATCTGCTTCTTCTTCAGCAGCACAGGGAGCAGTTTCGGATGCGGCTCTACGAAAGAGAAAACTTTGGAGGGCAGATGCATGAGCTGATGGATGACTGTGAGTCTCTTCAAGATCGCTATTACATGTCTGACTGCCAGTCATGCAACGTGATGGATGGCCACTGGTTGATGTTTGAGCAGCCCAATTACAGAGGCAGAATGATTTACATAAGACCAGGAGAGTACAGGAACCTCCGAGGTCTGGGAAACATCATGAGAATTAGCTCCATCAGACGCATCACTGAAATCTGCTGATGTGCTGTTTGTCATCATGAAAAGAATGTGGAAATAAAAGTCCTTTGTTGAAGCAAAGCAAAGTGGTGCATATTCTTTTTTTGGAGAAACATTTCAGGCTTTACAATTTTACTGAGGGGCCAGATATTCAAATTCTCTACATTGAAATCATCAGGAAACTATAATTAACACATAAAACTTTAAGTTCCACAATCATTGCAAGTATAAACACTGCAAGAATAAGTCAAAAACTTATGTACATATTTTTATAAAATTTGTATATATGGTACATGTTTTTACAATTATCCAAGATCAAAATCAGACACTGAGGTGAATAAGATGATAAAAGTGAGGATTGTATTTGCAACCAGTGAAAGCAAAACCAGTGAAAATATGAAGTCATGAGTAATAATGTTCTTTACATAGCCAAATAGTTGGTATCACGGTGGGTTAATGGTTAGCACTGCTGCCTCACAACTAGAAGGTCCTGGGGTGATTCCAACCTGGGTAGTTTTCATGTTCTCCCTGTGTCTATGTGGGTTCCCTCTGGGAGCTCTGACTTCATTCAGTTCAGTGTATTACAATGCTTGTGGAAAGTATTCACAGTGCTTCACTTTTTCCACATTTTGTTATGTTACAACCTTATTCCAAAATGGAGTAAATTTTTTTCACCACACCCCATAATGACAACATGAAAAAGGGAACAGTTTTGCCCAGTCCTCTTTGCAACACCTCTCAAGCCATTTTCAGATCTCTCCAGAGATGTTCAATTGGATCCAGGTCTGGGCTCTGGCTGGGCCACTCAAGGACATTCACAGAATTGTCCTGAAGCCACTCCTTTGATGTCTTGGTTGTGTGCTTGGGATCATTGTCCTGCTGAATGATGAACAGTCAAGAGTGCTCTGGAGCAGGTTTTCATACAGGACGTCTCTGTACATTGTTGTATTCATCTTTCCCTCAATCCCGACTAGTCTCCCAGTTCCTGCCTCTGAAAAATATCCTCACAGCATGATGCTGCTACCACCATGCTTCACTGTCTGGATGGTGTCTGGTTTCTGGTTACAAACATGACGCCTGACACTGACAGCAAAGAGTTCAATCTTTGTCTCATCAAACCAGAGAATTTTGTTTCTCATGGTCTGAGAGTCCTTCAGGTGCCGTTTGGCAAACTCCAGGTGGGCTACCATGTGCCTTTTACTAAGAAGTGACTTTCTTCTGGCCACTCTACCATACAGGCCTGATTGGTGGATTTTTGCAGAGATAGTTGTCCTTCTGGAAAGTTCTCCTCTCTCTACAGAGGAATGCCAGAGCTTTGACAGAGTGACCACATGGGTTCTTGGTCACCTCCCTGACTAAGGCACTTCTCCCCCGATTGCTTAGTTTAGATGGACAATCACCTCTAAGAAGAGTCCTGGTGGATCCGAACATCTTCCATTTACAGATGATGGAGACCACTGTGCTCATTGGGACTTTCAAAGGAGCAGAAATTTTTGTGTACCCTTCTCCAGATTTGTGCCCGAGACAATCCTGTCTTGGAGGTCTACAGACAATTCCTTTGACTTCATGCCTGGTTTGTGCTCTGACATGCGCTGTCAGCTGTGGGTGTTATGGTTTGAGCTACCATGAGTCAAATAGGACCCCAGATGTTGGACAGCAAAGACACAAAAGGTTGAGTGCAAATCTACTAGGTGCTTTAATCATTCCAAGGTGGCAGTGGTAAGAACGGTGAACAGTGCACAACACTTACAAAGTGGATAACGAGGTGGAGTTGAACAGGATGCGTGGCAGGAAACAAAGGCAAGTGTAATCGACCGGCAAAGGAAAGACAAACAGGAGTGAGTTAAAAAGACTAACTAATGGCTAACAGGTGTCCCGGGGAAAATGGAAGGAGGAACCAACAGCTGCTTGTAAAATAACAAACACTTGAAGAGGACTAACTAAACAGACATACAGAGGTGTCAAGTAACGAAGTACAAATACTTTGTTACTGTACTTAAGTACACTTTTTAGGTATCTATACTTTACTCCTTTACTTATTTTTCTGCCTACTTCTGACTTCTACTCATTACATTTTCACACAACTATCTGTACTTTCTATTCCTTACATTTTTAAAACAAACAGCCTCGTTACTCTTGGCTTCAGTTTAATGTTTATATATATATATATATATATATATATATATATATATATATATATATATATATATATTTCACGTCATGTGCGCCTGTAATCAACTTTTCTGCAGCGCGGCTTTGCTTTGAACTGTGAACCAATCCAAGCAGTGGTTCGCAGATTGAAGCAATGCTTCGACCTATTGCTTCGTTTATTCTTTCTTTCGCTTAATTTTCCCCCGCTAAAACCCTAAAGAGCATACTTCTGTGAGTATTATTTATCTTTTCTATGTTAAACCGATCTGTTATGGTCTTCTGAAACAGTTGATAGATGTATTTTATAACTTAAAAACGGGAGCGACGCTAACGCGTTAGCATGTCTATGGCATTTTCAATGTTAAAAGTTAGCATTAAGCAGCTCTCGTCACATTCGGGTACATTTGTTTTCAAATTGTAATTCTTAAATTTACTTTTGTTTATATATTAATAATCTAATGATTATTATATACAATTTTAGAGAAAGAGGCAAAAGGAACCTGAATAGAAACACAACAGAAAATATAAAAGCAACTAACAATGAACATACATATATAAATACATACATAAATAAATAAATAAGTGTTACCTGTGAACACCTAGTGACTCTGACACCTCCACTTCATCCCTGTCTTATTTAATGACAATTTGTTTCGGTCAAACCATATTTTCAGTTTGTTAATTTCTTCAGTGATTTCCTCCAGAACTATCTGCCAAACTAGAAAACTGCTGCATCCTTGTAAGAGCAGAATACTACTGGAATGAATTTGAATAAGGAAAATTGTTTGTTTTTTTTCTCACTAAATGGATGCTGCACTCACTGCAGTTTATTGTCTGGAATAGTCCCAGATTGCATTTCAGAGCTTCTAGAATTCAAACATTTTCATGCAGGTGGTGTTGGGGGATAATTTTGGGTTTTGGGTCTTGGGCCACATGTAGAACGAATCAGTTTTTAAATTAAGCTTTCAATTCATATAGTGGCATCTACCTTCTTTTTTTTTTCTTTTTTTTTAAAGGTTACTTTATACTTTTATACTTTAAGTAGGTTTTGGAGCACATACTTTTTCACTTTTACTTGAGTAAAGAGGTCAAGTTGATACTTCAACTTTTACCAGTGTTTTTAAACTGCAGTATCTATACTTCTACTTAAGTAACAAATGTGTGTACTTTTGACACCACTGCAGACATATGCTGCGGCTGAGGGGCTTTTCAAAATCATCAGCCATGTCTAACCATGTACAAATGGTGAGATCAAGACAGCCTTCACACCAGCGGCCAAATGACGACTCACTCTCAGCCGGAGTCCAGGAGCCACCCACGAACATCCAACACCACTCGCAGGGCACTTAGAAAAGGCGGGGCCATTTGCGCAGCCAGCATGACAGTAGAGAGCTGGCGACCACTTTTGAGATGGCTGTGTGAATGGCCCCACATTTTCTAAGTGCCCCACTAGAATAAAAACAAACTGAATCACCCCAACCACATCTCAGTGAGCACAGCAATGGGTATGCACTCAAACCTGCACATGACTGCTGCATCATCACTACACACAGCTGGTGAACACATATAGTGCCATGCAGAATATCACCTCACAATATGCCACCGCGATGCATGTGCATTGGCGGGCTCTTCTCACATGGTAATAAATAAAAACACATATCACCTTTGCAACGCGGTCACCAGTGCCTCAGTGCACGCTGGACAGAGGGACACACAGAGCGAACTGATGTGTTCATGAGATGAGTGAATGAGTTCATTCATGTAAAAAATAAAAGGAAGAAAAAGTCATGCATGTCAGTTCAATACTTACTTGTTTATATTAAAAATTGTGTGTGTGTGTGCGTGTGCGTGTGTGTTTTACTGTGAGAACAGTAACAGGCCATTGTTCTTATAATGTTCTGTGTGCTCTCATTATTTTGTCCTTACATATTTTCATTGATTTATGTACATTTGTCCAACATGTGATTGCTGCTGCTGCTGTCTGAGTGTGATGTGGTATCACACCTCTAACGTGCTTGCACTGTGTTTGAGTGTGCGCACACAAACTGCACAAAGCCATCGCCATGGGATTGTTCACGTCTGTCCGCCCATGTGTCCCTCCCAACAGCAGATGGAATTTTTCATGGTTTGCCAATTGTTGTTTTTTTTTTGTTTTGTTTTTTTTGCCCTTTTTCAGCTGGTTTTGACTTCTTTTGCTTAACTTCGTGTTATATGTGAAGGGGCCCTTGACAGGTTGGTTTATGTTAGTTTTCATGACAGTTAAAAAAAAAAACTAAAGCATTCTTTTGGCCGCAGAAGATTGATGTTGCCCCAGTCAAATATGAATGCCCAAATAAATTCACTTGGGTTGTGCATGTGCCTGTGGGCAAGGTTGTGATGGTGCCAACAGTGGTGGGAGGCTGGCTAGTTTCCTTAGCTACCACATTTCTCTGCCTTTTCTTTCTGGTCTCTGAGAACCACCCACCACTGTGGAACAGAGAAGTACTAGAAAACAGATTTCATAGGTTCGTGGCTCTCATATGCCTTCTGATAAACTGGAGCTGAAATTTAATCTTTTCTTTTGAAGAAAATCCTTCTCTGTTCCACACCGCCATGAAGCTGCATCACTGGTGATGTTTTGTGTTATGTGTGTGTGTTTTATGTGCAGCAGTAGACAAGGCTTACCCAGGTACATTATTGTGAGGAGGTGCTATGTTTGGCTTATGAGACTGGACTAGCTGGCCATATAGGTATTAGGAAGACTCAAGCAAGAGTCATGAAATAATTTAACCCTCCAAAACCCCACCGTGATATGGTTTCTTTTAGTCACTCATGTCCTTTAGTAGGGAAGCCTAATCAGAAGGTCCCTGTGCCTCCACTGACTCCTGTAGCTGTGTTGGAAGAGCCATTTTCCAAAGTTTTCATCAACTGTCTTGGCCCTTTGCCTAAAACTAGGAAAGGTAACAAGTTCCTGTTGACCATAATGGATGTTACTACGGGTTTCCCCGAAGCTGCCCCGCTGAGAAATATGAAAGACAGCACTATCACTGAGGCACTTTTAGGGTTGTTCTCTCAATTTGGTTTACCAAAACAAATGCGGCCTGATCAAGGAACAAATTTTGTGTCTGGAGTTAGAGATTACGTGTGAGCTTTCACAAGCTGTTTCATCTGTTTATCACCCCCAGTCTCAAGGAGCTCTCGAATGCAGACAGGATTCACCTGTTTTGAACTGATATTTGCCATGAGGTCAGAGGTCTGTTAGCACTGTTTACGGAGCAGTTGCTTCATACTGGCCCAGCTACAACTATGTTGCAATATGTGTCTGAGTTTAAACATCATTTGTGGGTCTCATGTCAGGTTTCCAGGGAAAATCTTAACCAAGCTCAACAACAGATGAAGACTCAGTTTGACCAGAAGGTTGATCATTTTGTAGTCGAAGCCAAGTTCTTGCTTTGGTGCCACATTGTGCATCTGTTCTCAGTGCATCTTTTTGTGGTCCCTACACGGTTATGAAATTGGTGGGAGACAAAAAATTATGTGATTAGTAGTATAGAGGGAAGGAGAAAGACCAGTTTGTGTCATGTTAACTTGTTGAAGTATTACCAGTGTCATGCATGTGGGCCTCCTGTGGCTTGTGCTGTTATTAGTCACGTGCCTGAAGAAGTGAATGAAGATAAGTGAGACTGTAGGGTTCTGTCTGAAGAACTATGAGCTTCTAAAGTTTCTTGATGTTTAACTTGTGCATTAAACCAGCTGAGTAGCAGAGTGAGATACTGTGGGAGGTTCTGTGGGAGTATGGAGTGAGCGGGTCCCTTCTCAGGGCCATCCAATCTCTGTACTCGCAAAGCGAGAGCTGTGTTCGGGTGCTTGGCAGTAAGTCGGACTCGTTTCCGGTGGGGGTTGGCCTCTACCAAGGCTGCGCCTTGTTACCAATCCTGTTTGTGATATTCAAGGACAGTATATCGAGGCATAGTCGGGGGAGGAGGGTTTCCGGTTTGGTGGGCTCAGGGTCTCATCGCTGCTTTTTGCAGATGATGTGGTCCTGTTGGCTTCATTGGCCGGTGACCTCCAACACTCACTGGATCGGTTCGCAGCTGAGTGTGAAGCAGCTGGGATGAGGATCAGCACCTCTAAATCTGAGGCCATGGTTCTCAGCAGGAAACCAATGGCCTGCTTACTCCATGTAGGGAATACGGCCTTGCCCCAAGTGAAGGAGTTCAAGTACCTCGGGGTCTTGTTCATGAGTGAGGGGACAATGGAGTGTGAGATTGGCCGGACAATCGGTGCAGCAGGGGCAGTATCGCATTCGCTCTGCCATACTGTTGTGACAAAAGGGAGCTGAACCTAAAGGCGAAGCTCTCGATCTACTGGTCAATCGTTCCTACTCTCACCTATGGTCATGAGGGTTGGGTCATGACCAGAAAGAACTAGATCGCGGGTACAAGCAGCTGAAATGGAAGTTCAGTCATTCGTGGGGAGCTTGGAGTAGAGTCGCTGCTTCTTCGTGTTGAAAGGAGCCAGCTGAGGTGGTTCGGGCATCTGGTAAGGATGCCTCCTGGGTGCCTCCCTAGGGAGGTGTTCCAGGCACGTCCATCTGGGAGGAGACCCCGGGGAAGACCCAGGACTAGGTGGAGAGATTATATCTCCACACTGGCCTGGGAACGCCTCGGGATCTACCAGTCAGAGGTGATCAATGTGGCATGGGAAAGGGAAGTCTGGGGTCCCCTGCTGGAGCTGTTGCCCTTGCGACCCGAACCCAGAAAAATGGTTTGATGAGAGAGTGAGTGACAGAGTGATGTAAAGCTCTGATCGTTGAATTTCCTTCTCATTTCCAAGATGTTCCAGGGTGCACATCGTTAGCTGTGCATGATGTGGATAAAGGCAGTGCAGTTCCAATCAATCAGCACCCCTATAGGCTAGCACCCTTCAAATCACAGTGCATAAGGGAAGAGGTTTCTTACATATTGGATATGGGAGTGAAAGGAACATGAGCAGAGTTTTTCTAAAACCCAATACTACATCCAGGCCTTGTATTGACTACAGACAGGTAAATCAGGTGACCAAGGGTAATACTTTTCCCATTCCTAGATTGGAAGACAGTATCGACAGGATTGGCAGAGCAAAGGCTGTGACAAAGTTGGATTTATTGAAGGGTTATTGGTAGGTGCCTCTGACTCCTGGGCCAAGGAAATTTCTGCTTTTGTAAGGTCTGATGGCCTTTAGTTGTGAAACGTTCTTTTATTTGGCATGACAAATGTTCCACTATTTCTCAGTGGAAGATGAACACCATAACAAATGGGCTGAACTCTGTCATCACCTACTCTGATGATGTGGTTGAGTACAGTGACTCCTGGGGAGAGCACATTGAACATTTCTGACATGTCTCTGAGTGGTTACAAACATTAGGTCTGGTTGTGAATTTACCAAAGTGTGAATTTGGAAAAGGGCAAATGCTATATCTGAGGCATGAAGTGGGGCAAGGAAAGGTCATGCATCATTGTGCCAAAGTGATGGCTATTCTGGATGTTCTAGTACCAATGAATAGACAAGAACTTATGAGAGAATGGAGTATATGTGGATTATACAGGAGGTTTTCCCTAATTTTGAGGTGGCTACAGAGCCACTGACTAGCTTCCTGAAGAAAGGTGTTAAGTGTGTGTGGACAGAAACCTGCGAACATGCTTTCAGAGGGGTGAAAGAAATTTTGACAAGTGAACCTATGCTGTGCCCTCTTAATTTTGATGTACTTTTCAAGCTTGCTGTGGATGCATGTGACCTCAGTGGTACTCCTGCAGGAGGACAGAAACAGACTAGACAGACCAGTGGCATATTTCTTGAAAAAGCTAAATAAACATCAGTAGTTGTATTTGACTGTTGAGAAGGAAGCTTTATGACTTGTCTTGGCAGTGAAACATGTCGAGGTGTACAGGCTTGGGGAGTAACGGAATACATGTAACGGCGTTACGTAATTAGGATACAAAAAAAAGGTAACTGTATTCCGCTACAGTTACAGAAAAAAAAGACGTATTCAGATTACACGTAAATTTAGTAAAAATGAGGATTAGTTCGCAGGATTACAATTTTAATGCATTTTATATTATCTGTATATAATATATATTTTTTCTTTGAAACGAAAATGTGGACAGCATGATGCCTCCAGCAAAAGTTCCCGGATGTTAATGCATTTTCAATGGAGATTCGCGACTGAACACACTCAAAAAAAATGCTTGCAAAATATGTGTTAAAAAATGCCATTTTGACCTGGATATCGAGTCAGTAAAATTAAATTACATTAAATTATGTCAGGAAAGTATTAAACTTACTCTGACACACACACACACATTCCCAAATATTAGTGTTGAAAGTTACATGGATCTGCGCTATTCAAGCTGCTGAGCTGAGGCGTCCTGCTGCAGCAGCTGTTCAATGCAGCACAGCTCCTAAAATCATTACAATACATTTATATATATATTATATTTTTACACAATAATCCTTTATTGACCGAGTTTCATTCATGAAGTCAGTGGTGTGGGTACACGTCTCTATGTGTGGGTGTGACTGTGAGAGGCACAGCGCGGGTCATTATAATCTCATTATTTTAAGGTGCAAATTTTAAAAAAATCCCCAGTCTTGTCGAATAATTTTAATTACTAACGACAAGTATTTTAACTAGACATTGGTCTAGCACTGGAAAATATCAACTAGACATAAGTGAAGAGTTTATGGTCTGTGTCATCGGGCGACACAGGTACGGCAGGAAACATGCAGCTGTTTATCATCCAAATATCACGGACAAAGTGACAAGAAGAACCAAAACCACTTACTTATGGAAGGAAATATTGTCTCCCTTGTTCCTCCATTTCTGGCTTTGCCAACATGCGCAGCTTTCCAGTATATTCCACCTGTTTCTTGAACTTCTATGTGCGCAAATCACTAACTTGCCCGGAATTAAAATGGCGACCACGCCTCCTTACTGACAGTATTTACTTAATGGTTTTCATTATGCTTTTGTTCTTATTTTGAAAGTTCAATAAGTGGACTGATATGTTAAACATGATGTGAATGCCATGTGAAAGACTAAAGTAAGATCATTTTACTGAACAAGTAGCAGACTTTTTTGTTTTGTTTTGTATATTGTTCTGCAAGCCACTTTTAATTACAAATTCATCCGCACACGCCTGAGTTTTCATTAGCCTTCATTTGTTTGGCATTTTTTGTTGAAAATTTAGCAGGTGAACACTGGGTGTGTTTAAAACAATATTGTGGGTGCTCTTAATTCATAATGTAAAGTAAAACAGAGCATGCCATGTAAAAGGAACAGTTTTATTTTTGCTTAATAAACTGTACCATGTAGTCAAGACTATTTATATTTAGTTTCTTTTGTCTGTATTAGCATATTTGATGTTGGAGTAATCCAGAAGTAATTGAAAGTAATCAAATTACATTACTTTAATATTATGGTACTTGGATTACGTTACTGATGTTACTGTGTAGGCTCTCAGTTGTTCAGGTGGTTTCCATAGTAGAGAAGCTTGAATCATCGACTGGACTGGGTTGCTTGACGTGAGGATGTTTCGCTTCAAATCACAGAAGCTTCCTCAGCTAAAATTCTTGCTCTGGTAGACTGATTTCTGTCTTGACTCTTGTAGAGAAGAATAAACCAGAAGCCGACAAAAGCTGGAGTTTTTAACCTAACCAGACCCCTTCTACCGAGAGGCCAACTGCTATAGGCTAGTGACTAAACAACAGCTCTAATTAGCACCTATAGTGCTCTAGTTAGCACTCTCCTAATGATGGGATGGAAGCCTCCCCTGATGGCTCCCTTGATGACTCTCCTGATGACGTGAATGACTCATTACCATGAACAAAAGACTGAAACTGCTTTGACCTGAGTACCCCATTGTAAACAGGGGACAAAGCGTGTCTGAGACCCGCCCCCCGGTTAAGGCTGGGTTTCAACTGTTTTACAAAGAATGCTTCCTTGACACCTCTCTCAAACCATTTCTTCTCTTTGGCTAAGATTTTAACTTCCTTGTCCTCAAACGTGTGGTTAGTGTTATATGGCTGGGGGGGCCTGGCTGCCGGTTTGTTTCTGTCTTTTGGTTCTCCTCCCAGGTGGCGTGCGTTTGGGACTGAGTGGCTGTGTTGCTGAGGCTGTCAGGACCTCACCCTGATCACCTGCGACTCGTCAGGACTCACAGCTGTGGTGCATCTGGATGGATTGGAACATGTTGGCATTTAAGACTGGAGTGCACAGTGTGTATTTGCCAGAGACTCGACCTTGTGACCAGACGGGTGAGATCGTCGTCTTGGGAGCCATCTCATCAACAGCGGATGCTGAGAACGTCCAGGTTTGATGCACAGTCTGTGAAAGAGGAGGGGGTGAGGTCTCACGCTCGTCAGCACACTTCCTGAGGTACGTTAGATTTTGTGACTAACAGTTATACAGTCAATAAATGTGGTGTCCCTCACACCTTATTGTATTGAGCTGTTTGTTAGTCATGTATCAGCTTCCACTGCGGTGGAGTTTTGTGAACTGGATGTTCCATGCCTGCAGGTTGGGAAGCTGATCAGTAATCAAGCCAGGAAGTGTTTGCTGTTTGTACACCTTTAAGTGTTCTGTGTGTAGAGTGTGGACTCACATAATGGTTCCTTCTTTCACAGACTCGGTTGTTGCGGCCACCTGGGGGGTGTCGGCGGGGTCCTTGGGTCTGAAACAGCTTCTGGCTCCGGACCGTTAGCGCTGCTGGGAGCGCACCACGCCAGGCCGCACCTTTTTGTTATTATCACTGTTATGTATTAAATTCAGTTAGCCTTTGTACCATGCTCTGCTTATTTCATACTGGGTCCTTCAAACGCTGGTCGGTTCTCCGAGCTGCGTCCGACACATAACAGTTAGTGTCTTTCAGGTGGAGATGAACTGCAGACTGAGGTCCACTGGTGACATCTCTGCGGTGCTGGTATAGCCTCTTGTTTAAAGGTTGCTTAGTCTCACCTATGTAGTGTTCATTACAGTTTTCCTGACATCTGGTATAATACACTATATTGCTCTGTTTGTAACTAGGGATCCTGTCCTTAGGGTGAATTAATTTCTGTCTGAAGGTGTTAACCAGTTTAAAGTAAACTGGGATTTTGTGCTGTCTGACGATCCTCTGTAGTTTTTCCCCTACTCCTGCTAAATAAGGGAGAGACACTCCTCTTCTTCTTGTCTCCGTCTCCTGTCTATCTGGTCTCTTTGTTTTCTGGGACTTCTGCACTTTGTCCAGGGACCATCGTGGGTACCCACATACTGTGAGGGCTTTCCGTACAAGTTGTTGTTCTTTAGCCCTTCCCTCTGCAGTTGTGGGCACCTGTAGGGCTCTGTGTTGAAGAGTCCTGATCACCCCGAGCTTGTGTTCAAGGGGGTGGTTTGAGCCAAAGAGCAGATATTGGTCAGTGTGAGTGGGTTTTCTGTAAACCTCTGTATGGAGCTGCCTGTTCTCTCCAATCGTAACATCACAGTCCAAGAAGGCTAAATGGTTGTTTCTGGCATCCTCACGTGTGAACTTGATATTGGAATCCACCGAATTGATGTGATCTGTAAAGCCCTCGACCTCCTGTTGCTTGATTTTAACCTATGTGTCATTGACATATCTGAACCAGTGACTGGGAGAGATGCCCGTGAACGACGTCAAGGCTGTCTTCTCCACTCACTCCATGTACAGATTGGCCACAATGGGGGATACCAGAGACCTCATCGCACAACCATGGATCTGCCTGTAGTAATTCCCCCTAAACAGGAAATACGTGGTGTTAAGACAGATCTCCAAGAGTTGGCAGATGTGGTCTGGTGTGAGTTTGGTCCTTTCAGGTAGAGACACATCCTCCAACAGTCTCTGCCTCACAGCTGAGATGGCTTCAGCGGTGGGGATGCAGGTGAACAATGAAGTCACATCAGATGACACCATAGTTTCATCTGCCTCCAGCTGCAGGTCCTTGATCTTGTTCACAAAATCTTGTGTGTTCTCCACATGGTGGTCTGAGTTACCCACTAGAGGAGCCAAAATCCACTTGAGGTGCTTGGCCAAATTGTATGTGATGGAATCTGTGCTACTTACAATAGGTCTGAGTGGCACGTCCTGTTTGTGGATTTTGGGCAGTCCATAGATGCATGGAGTGGTGTCCCCCGGGTACAGTCTGTAGTATGTCTTCCTGTCGATGAGTCCCTCTTTCTCCTCCAAAACCTGGAGAAAGATAAAACATCAAACCAAAGGATGTTCAGATGGACATTAGTCCTACAGCTTTACATACAGTCTGGTTGAGCAGTAGCTGGAAAAGATAACATCTCAGCTCACACACTAGCTCATATTTCAGTTGGGGACTAAGAATCATGTTAATCCATGTCCTGTTCAGTTTGCACACTCCTAGCAATTTCTTTTAGAGAATATGGATAAATGTTTGTTTTGTTTTAGTAGCAGAGACATTTTTTATAAGTAAATTAAAATTGTACATATGTAAATAGGATGAGTGAAAAATGGAAAAAGAAAAAAAAAAGGGTTTTCTTTTCTTTATGGGGAGAGGGATGTTATGCCCAGCAGTAGGCGGGTTTAGGCAGCTCAATGTAGGTTTAAGCACTGATGGACACCTGGTCGGGTGTGTGTCAGGCTCATTTGTCAGCCAATAACAGTCACATGAGTGAAGAGAAATAGGAATGTGAAGAACGCAAAGAACATTGCTGTTACTACATTTTTAATTGAAACGACTGACCATGGTGGGCTGCATGGGTTTATCCACTTTTTAACAAAAACCTGAGCTGACTGTGAGTTGCGGGCTGGCTGGTGGACAGAAGCCACTGTGTGTGACCGAAGGGGTGTGAGCTATTCGTGGGGACATCGGGCAGAGGCCGCTGCGGAGTGCATGTCCAGGCTTTCTGAGCAAGCTGCTCATGGAGGACGCCAGATAGAGCAAGCAATGAGTCAGCCCCACACCACACACGTCCCCACCAACAGGTAGGTGAGACCCACATCACATAGGCAAAGAATGGGTCTCTTCCACGTCAGTCGCTGCATATAGGTAGAGATCTTAGGTTCCTTTTTTTGACTGAATTTATTGATCCCTTTGGAAGACTCCCTCAGGGAAATTGAGGTTCCAGCAGCATTGGATAGCAGCACATGGTAAGAAGCACACAGAGAATCAAAAGTGAAAGTAAAAACAGTTTGCAAATATAAATACACAAATGTTCATGTATCCATTCTCCGACTTTGTCTAATTACTTATGGCCTATGAAAATGGAAGGATTAAGCATAAAAATATCTGTAATTCCATGGTTACGTTGATATTTTTGCTAGACACCTTCAATTAAAGCTGAACATGCACACTTTTATTGCTTCATTTCGACTCCACTGCGGTGGTGTAGAGAAGCAAAAAAAAAAAAAGTGTCACTGTCCAAACATTTATGGATCTGACTATTTTACAGCAGGGACAGGCACGCTGAAAAGCTGACTCAGTAATTTCATACAATTGAGGCACCAATTCATTTGATGTCACATGATGCAAAGGGCAGTGAGCCAGTGAGATGAACAACAGAAGTCAAACGGCATCAACATGAGCTGAAAGGTAATGAAGGGGCAGAACATGGTGTCACTGCTGGGCAGAGCAGGAGTCACAGACATGATCACGTGTGTGACCTCAAGCTGAAGTTCTAACTGAATTATATTTCATAGCACATATTGACACAGGCAACAGTGGTAAGGAAAAACGCCCTCTGATGATTTGAGAAAGAAACCTCACGCAGACCAGACTCAAAGGGGTGACCTTGTGCTTGGGCCATGCTACAGACACAATTTACAAAAAAAATATACAGGAAATTTTTGGGAGTCCATGCTGGTGTCCAGGATGGGAGGCCTGCAGAAGAAGACACCCACTCCCACTTCTGGATGGAGCTGCAGCTCAAACAGAGAGAAAAAACAATCAGGCATCGGAAAGGCAACAAATACAGTATAATTTGTCAGCATTAAGCAACAAGAAAAACAGAAGAAATACTAAAGTGATTGCTGGCCACTTGCCCTAAGCTTCACTAAAAGACCCAGATTTTAAAGTTGAGGCCGCGGCCCACTCCGCTTACTAATAAAATTAATTTAAAAGGGTAGAAAGGATAGTACCATACAATGACAGCATGCTAGCCATACAAAAGGGAAAATAAGTGCTTCTTAAGCCTGGATTTGAAAGTCTCTACAGAATCTGTTTTATTGACGCAGGGAGATTATTCCACAGAACAGGTGCACGATAAGTGAAAGCTCTGTGACCCACAGACTTTTTATTCACCCTAGGGACACAAAGTAGTCCTGCACCCTGAGAATGCAGAGCCCGGGCTGGCACGTAGGGTTTAATTAGGTCAGCTAAGTAGGTGCTAGTCCGTGAACAATTGTATAGGTTCGTAGCAGAACCTTAAAATCTGATCTCACAGAGACAGGAAGCCAGTGAAGAAACAACAAAATGGGTGTAATGTGGTCAAACTTTCTGCTTCCTGTCAAAAGTCTGGGAGCAGCATTTTGCTGTTGGAGACCACTAATGTTGGACTGTGGTAAGCTAGAAAATAGAACATTGCAGTAGTCCAATCTAGAAGAAACAAATGCTTGATTCAGGGTCTCAGCATCAGCCATAGATAGGATGTTGAGGAATTTTGTGGAACCCCAAATGTCATGTCACTAAAGTTAGAGGTAGTGTTGTTGTCCAAAACTGTTCAGGGTTCCTGTTGGGCCTTCATGGTCACCAAACCTCTACTTGAGCCTTTACTCAGGTGACATGATGTGGATGATGGGTTTGGTCAGAGTTGCCACAGGAGATACGTTACAGATTTGCACTGGGATTTGGCACAGTTTTTACACCAGATACCCTTCCTGATGGAACTGTTTTTACATGGAGAAACACACAGGCTCCAGTCTTCCAAAAAGGTGTTCCACTCAAGTACTTACCAGAACTGCTTAACTTCTGAGATCTGAAGAGATCGGCTGTTCACAAAGCAGTCCAACTACAGAACTCAAATGAAGTGGCAGCTCAAAAAGGCCCAGTGACATTCATTTCCGTGCCACGCCTGTGTGTCCTGTGATAGACTGGCAACCTGTTTATTCCTTTTGCATAATGACAGCTGGGTTAGGCCCCATTGAGCTGCAATGATAACACTGATTGGCGTCTCCACATTTCACATTAATTTATGTTAGTGGTCCTACATGTACGGACGTATAACCATGCTATTATTTTTTTTTTTTATATATATATTTTCATTTTAAAATTAAAAAATGTGTTTTAGTTATTTTTACTCTAATATAATTGTTTTAAAGTATTCCACAAATAAAATTATTGTTCATAATTTCAGGTAAGTACCTTTGGAGCACTGAGACAATCACAAAATATGTGTGTTTTATTGTTCTAATATAAAGTACTGTATGTACATAGGCTTTAAACAAAAGAAAAATACTTAAAATGTTGTAAACCACAAATATAATATTATGATATAAAGCAGAGATAATAAAACGTAAAGTATTTGGAAGAAATCAAATTTGAAAAGGAAATGCATATTAAATATGTTGGAAAAAAAAAAAAAAACATTACAGAAGCTGTGATACCAGTATTATTATTTCAGGTTTGAGATTAAAATTTCAGTATTATCAAAGTAAAATGAAAGGGAACATTATGTTCAGAGCAAAACAGCTGATTGGCATTATAGACCACACAAACAAAAAGAAATGTATGGTTCTGTGAGGAAAAAAGCTGATGTGCCTGGTCATTGTTCTCAAAGACAATGATGCAGGTCTTTGTCAGGTTATAAAGGCAGTGCTGCGCTTACAGCTGCTGCAACAGTGACAGTTAGCCAACACAATGGGCAAGGTAAGGTTTGGCACTTTGTGCTTCTGCAAAACTGTAGATTATTCAGCCAAAGCAGCAATAGTTGATCCACATTCACAGGACATTTGGAATCACAACTAAACAAAAAACTTCAAATTTTTTTTCTTCCCATTTTTAGATAATCTTTTACGAGGACAGGAACTTCGAGGGCCACTCCTACGAGTGCAGCAGCGAGTGTTCCGACCTGCATTCCCACTTCAGGCGCTGTAACTCCATTAGAGTGGACAGCGGTGACTGGATGATCTACGAGAGGCCCAACTACATGGGCTACCAGTACTTCTTGAGGAAGGGTGACTATGGAGACTACCAGCGATGGATGGGGTTCAACGATTGTGTGCGATCCTGTCGCTTGATCCCCTCGGTAAGCTTTAATTGAGCAAATAGCATCATGATTGGAAAAGTGTCGCATGTCAACTGCAGAAGCTAATGATCATCTTCACTTTACCTGCAGCACCAAGGAGCTCACAGAATGATGATCTATGAGCGTTCAGACTTTGGAGGTCAGATGATGGAGCTGACTGATGACTGTCCTTCTTTATATGACCGCTTCCATTTCAGTGACATCCACTCTTGCAACGTGATGGATGGGCATTGGATCTTTTACGAGCATCCCCATTACAGGGGACGCCAGTATCTCATGCGTCCTGGTCAGTATAAGAGGTACCATGAGTGGGGAAGCATGAGTCCTAGAGTGGGCTCCATCAGGCGTATAGCTATGTAAGAAAAGCATGTAACTGGATGCTGTTTTTGTGGATCACTGTCAATAAAATACTGTCAATTAATACGAATGTACTGTCAACTTCTTTGCATTCTTGAGGATCTTTAACTCAGTAAGACTTCATTTGCAGGCAGTTGTCACTTATTTTGCTTTTTGTTTTCCTTTTTTAACTATAAAAGCAGTAGGCAAGCTATTTCCCAATGGGACCAACATAATATTTCAGATATATTCATTTGTACAAGGAATGACCACACAATATGATGTTGTAGAATGTGTGGTATAGCTTTTTGAGACAGCAAATCAAACATCAAATGAAGGCTCAAACCCACACTCAGTTTAAAGCTAGCATGTTTAATTGATATCAGAAAAAGAGAAAAGAAGCCTCAGACAATTAGTTGAAGTCGGTGATTCGTCTGAGTGAGCCAATCCTTGCACTGGCACCGCCCCAGTCACTGTATCTTCGGTATTCTCCGGGTCTCACATAGTAGGTTCTTCCCTTGTAGATGGGCTGCTCGTACAGCAGCCAGTGGCCATCGACCACACTGCATGAGTTAACGTCAGACATATGAAGGTGGTCCTGAATGTTGGGGCAATCATCGCTCACCTCCTGCATCTGGCCTCCGATATCTGATCTTTCATACAACCTTATTTTGTAGGAACCGCGGTACTGCAAAAAGAACATCATTTTAGAATCAGCAATACTCGACATTATCAAAGTACAAATACAGTTTTTGTAAAGTAGTCTAAAAGTATATAGTGTGAAGTTGGTCCACACAGTCTCAGTCATCTACTTTGCTTTACTCTGTTCTATTGCGCTTCCTTGACATTTGCTTTTCAAAATAAAATCTGCTTTATGTTTACTTCTGTTATGTGTCGGACGCAGCCCGGAGAACCGACCAGCGTTTGACGGACCCAGTATGAAATACGCAGAGCACGGTACAAAGGATAACTAAATTTAATTACATAACAGTGATGTGGAAAATATAACAAAAGAGTGCGTGGTCTGGCGTGGTGGTGAAACAGTGTGCTCCCAGCAGCACTAACGGTCCGGAGCCAGAAACTGTTCGGACCCAAGGACCCCGCCGACACCCCCCAGGTGGCCGCGACAAACCGAGTCTGTGAAAGAAGAAATCATCATGTGAGTCCACACTCCACACACAGAGAGACCGCTCAAAGGTGTACATACACAGCAAACACTTCCTGGCTTAATCACTAATCAGCTTCCCTCCCTGCAGGCATGGAACACCCTGTTCACATAACTCAACTGCAGTGGAAGCAGATTAAACGACTAATATAACAGCTCAATATAATAAGGTGTGAGGGACACCACATTTACTGACTGTAATAATGTTAGTCACAAAACCTAACGTGCCTCAGGAAGTGTGCTGACGAGCGTGAGACCTCACCCCCTCCTCTTTCACAGACCATGCATCAAACCTGGACGTTCTCTGCATCCACTGATGATGAGATGGCTCTCGAGACGACGATCTCACCCGTCTGGTCACAAGGTCGAGTCTCTGGCAAATACACACTGTGTACTCCAGACTTAAATGCCACCATGTTCCAATCTGTGTAGATGCACCACAGCTGTGAGTCCTGACGAGCCGCACCTGATCAGCCTCAGGTGATCAGGGTGAGGTCCTGGTAACTCAGCCACACAGCCACTCAGTCCCAAATGCGCACCACCTGGAAGGAAAACCAAAAGACAAACAAAAGCCAGCCAGGCACGCCAGCCACAACAACTTCTCTATTAAAAAAAATCAAAACTATGTTTTAATCTCCAATTTACAGTAAAATATGCTCAGGATTTCATGTTAAATGTCTTCATAGTTGTACATGTCTGTGTCTGGAGAAACTACTTTGGTATAAACTAATTTCATGTGTAAAACAACTTGTTTTAGAGTCAGAGTGGCAGTCAGCTTTCTCTTTAAAGCTGGCACACAGATATATGTATATGGTGTAAGAAACAACCAGTTTCTATTCATTACAGATATTTTTCTGCTACAAACCTTCATAGTCATTCTTGCTTCCACACAATGTGTGGAAGCTGGTTTAAAGGACATTCTTTAATTGAATTAACTGCAATAGTTTGGATTAACTGATATCAGTAACTTCAAAGTTTGTCTTAATCAAAATTCTACATTATTTTTGTTGGCAAATGTCAAACAACATTGACGTGTTTAAAATGAATTATGTACAATCAAATCTTTGGTAGACTTTAGTATGATTCAATGGTGGGTGTGTTTTATTTTCAGAGTTTAAACAGGTTAGACTTCAGCGGTGGGATGACTTTAGTTTACATTTGGATTGCAGACTTTCCTTTACCAGTCAGTATTTTAATTTGATTTTGACATACCCACAACAATTTGTGCCACAATCAATCAATCAATCAACCAATCAATAAAAAATTGCACTTACGTAAACCAAAAAGTGGTAGCAATATCAATTTCCCAATTTTAATGAATTATAATTCTTTTAATTTTATCAAATGATTTCCATGCAATTTAACAAAATACTACATTTATAAAAATGGAAACAACTTTCTTTTTGTGCACTGAAACAGACATGCGAGGTCTCTCACAGTTGAAGTGTACCTATGATAAAAATTACAGACCTCTTCGTTCTTTGTAGGTGGGAAAACTTGCAAAATTGACAGTGGATCAAATACTTATTTGCCTCACTGTATATCTTAAAAAAATTAGAAATCATTCCAAGCCCATTGTTTTTCAGTTGTTATATTATATATCATTTCCTTCCCCGCTACATTTTGCCTGCGCTCCACTGTACCAGCACATGGACAGAGATCGTTCAGTGACACAAGAAACAGAGACACGTCTTTGAGCCTGGCTGAATCAAACGTACCGTGGGAATCATGCGACAGGAGCGGATGCAATCGTTGATGCCGATCATATGCTGGTTGTCAGAGTATTCCCCCCTGCGGAGGAAATACTGGTGGCCCAGGTACTGAGGCCGCTCATACACCATGAAGCAGCCGCTCTCCACCCGGATGGAATTGCAGCGATTGAAGTAGGGGTGCAAGTCAGCGCAGTCACTCATGCACTCATGGTGCCGACCCTGGAAGTTTCTGTCCTCGTAGAATATGATCTAGAGAAATTTTTCAGAGGACTGATCAATTTTTAGTTTTTTTGATGTTGTATTTTCATAAATAAAGAATTAGCTTACCTTCCCCATTCTCGTATCAGTGAAGGGTCACACGGATGCTCAGTAGATGTTCTCTGAGCGACTCTCCTTTTATATAAAGTGGCTGTGTGATGGCACAGCATAACATATTGTCATCCAAATAGGATTTATGACAATAATCTGGTTATGTATAGCAATGCATCACAGTGTGATGATCAGTTATTGTCCACGTTTCAAATGTTCATCACTCTCAATCAAAACACCACAGTCCAGTGTTGACCAGGAGCCACAGCTTTGTATGAGCAAAACAACAGGCATCATGTGTGCCAGAGACACAACAAAACCATTTCCACATTCAACCAGGTTGACTGACACAGACCAAAATCACAATGTGAAATCTCACGAAGGAATAATAATTTATAGTAGACAAGAATGTGTCCACAGACAGCGGGAGAAGAGGAAAACCAGAAGGGTGGAAATGAGAGTGGTGACTTTGAATGTTGGTAGTATGACTGGCAAAGGAAGAGAGCTGGCTGATATGATGGAGAGGAGAAAGGTAGACATACGAGGTATCAGACCTTTTTATTTTTTTCAAAAACCATATGGATTTGAATCGTGTGCTTGCATGAGCCAACCTTGAACCTTCATGCGCATGCGTGATTTTTTTCACGCCTGTCGGTTGCATCATTCGCCTGTGTGCAGGCTTTGTGTGAGCACTGGTCCACCCCCCTCGTTGGATTTTCATTGCGAGGTGGAACCATTTGGAGCTTTGTTGCATCAAATTTTCAGGAAACTGAGAGACAGCCAGGTGGAAACCATTCGGAAGATTCAGACGGCTTTCGGTGACGATAGTATGGGCATCACACAGATTAAGGAGTGTTACAACCGGTTTAAAGATGGCGCACAATGGCGGAGGGTGCGCCGCGCTCCGAGCGGCCATCGACAGGCTGAAACGACCAGATCATTTCCAAAGTGAACGCTGTGTTGATCCAGGACGTCGTCTGACTACCAGAGAAATTGCAGAAGAGGTGGACATCAGCACTTTTTCGGCACATTCCACTGTTACAGGAGATTTTGTAATGAAAGACGTGCAGACGTTGGAAGTCTTACAGGACATGTTGTGACATGTCCAACTCTTACACAATTCCTCGGATACTCACTCGACTGAAAAGCCACCGAAAGCCATCTGAATCTTCCGAATGGTTTCCACCTGGCTGTCTCTCACAGTTTCTGGAAAAATTTGATTCAGCGCTGCTCCAATTGTTCAGACATTTTCCTCGCAATGAAAATCCAACGAGGGGGGAGGACCAGTGCTCACTCAAAGCCTACTCACAGGCGAATGACGCAACCGACAAGCGTGAAAAAACTCACGCATGCGCATGAAGGTTGAAGGTTGGCTCATGCAAGCACACGTGATTCAAATCCATAAGGTTTTTGAAAAAAATAAAAAGGTCTGATACTTTTTGGACAGACGTCGTATTGTGTGTGCAAGAGACCAAGTGGAAGGAAAGTAAGAGCAGGAGCATCGGGTGGGTTCAAGTTGTTGTACCATGGTGAGGATAGGAAGAGAAATGATGTTGGGGTCATTTTAAAGGAAGAGTATGTTAAGAGTGTGTTGGAGGTTAAGTGAGTGTCTGACAGGGTGATGAGTGTGAAGTTGGAAATTGAAGGGATGATGATGAATATCATCAGTGCATATGCCCCACAGGTAGGTTGTGAGATGGAGGAGAAAGAATATTTCTGGAATGAGTTAGATGAGGTGGTGGACAATGTACCCAAGCATGAAAGAGTGGTAATAGGAGCGGACTTCAATGGGCATGTTGGTGAAGGGAACAGAGGAGATGAGGAAGTAATGGGTACATATGCTGTCAAGGATAGGAATGTGGAAGGGCAGTTGGTAGTTGAGTTTGCAAAAAGGATGGAAATGGCTGTGGTGAATACCTACTTTAGGAAAAGGGAGGAACACAGGGTAACATATAAGAGTGGAGGAAGGTACACACAGATGGACTACATTCTTCATAGGAGGTGTGAGCTAAAAGAAATCAGAGATTGTAAGGTGGTGGCAGGAGAGAGTGTAGTTAGACAACATAGGATGGTGGTTTGTAGGATGACTTTGGAGGTAAAGAAGAAGAGAGTGAAAACTCAACAAAGGGTCAGATGGTGGAAGCTGAAGGAGGAAGACTGTTGTGTGAAATTTAGCTAGCAGGTGAGAGAAGCACGGGATGGAGGGGAAGCAATTTTGGACAGCTAGAAACTTACTGCAGATGTGGTGAGGGAGACAATGAGGACAGTACTGGGTGTGACATCTGGACAGTGGAAGGAAGACAAGACTTGGTGGTGCAATGAAGAAGTCCAGGAAAGCATAAGAAGAAAGAGGTTGGCAAAAAAGTTTTGGGATAGTTGGAGAGATGAAGAAAGTAGACAACAGTACAAGGAGATGCGGCATAAGGTGAAAAGGACTTGTACTGATTGGCCAGACAAAGGGACAGAGCTGGAAAGGATGTGCAGCAGGGTAGGGTGGTAAAAGATGCACATGGTAATGTCCTGACAAGTGAGGAGTGTGTGTTGAGAAGGTGGAAGGAATATTTTGAGGAGGTGATGAATGAAGAAAATGAGAGAGAGAGAAAAGGCTGGATGATGTGGTGAGAGTAATTCAGGAAGTACAAGAGATTAATAAAGAAAAAGTGAGGGCAGCTTTGAAGAGGTTGAAGAGTGGAAAGGCAGTTGGTCCAGATGACTTTCCAGTGGAGGCATGGAAATGTCTAGGAGAGATGGCAGTGGAGTTTCTAACCAGATTGTTTAATAAAATCTTGGAACGTGAAAGGATGCCTGAGGAGTGGCGATGAAGTGTACTGGTTCCTATTTTTAAGAATAAGGTTGATGTGCAGATCTGCAGTAACTACAGAGGCATAATGTTGATCAGCCACAGCATGAACTTATGGGAAAGAGTTGTAGAAGCTAGGCTTAGAAAACAGGTGAAGATCTGTGAGCAGCAATATGGTTTCATGCCAAGAAAGAGCACTACAGATGCAATGTTTGCTCTGAGAATACTGTTGGAGAAGTACAGAGAAGGCCAGAAGAAGCTACACTGTGTGTTTGTGGACTCAGAAAAAGCTTATGACATGGTGCCAACTGAAGAGTTGTGGTATTGTATGAAAAAGTCTGGAGTGGCAGAGTATGTTAGGGTAGTGCAGGACAGCTACAAGAATAGTGTGACAGCGGTGAGATGCGCAGTAGGAATGCCAGACTCATTCAAGGTGGAGGTGGGATTACACCAAGGATCAGCTCTGAGTCCTTTGTTGTTCGCAATGGTGATGGACAGGTTGACGGATGAGATCAGACAGGAGTGTCCATGGACTGTGATGTTTGCAGATGACATTGTGATCTGTAGTAAGAGTAGAGAGCAAGTTGAGTCTAGTCTGGAAAGGTGGAGATATGCTCTGGAGAGCAGGGGAATGAAAGTCAGTAGGAGCAAGACTGAGTACATGTGTGTGAATGAGAGGGAGCCCAGTGGAATAGTGCAGTTACAAGGAGTAGACGTGGTGAAAGTAGATGTGTTTAAATACTTGGGGTCAACTGTCTAAAGTAACGGAGAGTGTGGTAGAGGTGTGAAGAAGAGAGTGCAGGCAGGGTGGAGTGGGTGGAGTGGGTGGAGAAAGGTGGCAGGATTGATTTGTGACCAAAGAATATCAGCAAGAGTGAAAGGGAAAGTCCAAAAGACAGTAGTGAGACCAGCTATGTTGTACGGCTAAGAGACGGTGGCACTAACAAAAAGACAGGAGGCAGAGCTGGAGGTGGAAGAGCTGAAGATGCTGAGATTCTCTTTGGGAGTGACGAGAATGGACAGGATTAGGAATAAACATATCAGAGGGACAGCCCAGATGGGGTGGTTTGGAGACAAAGTCAGAAAGGCAAGATTGAGATGGTTTGACATGTGCAGAGGAGGGACCCAGGGTATATAGGGAGAAGGATGCTGAGGATGGAGCCACCAGGCAGGAGGAGAAGAGGGAGGCCAAAGAGGTTTATGGATGTGCTGAGGGAGGACATGCAGGTGGTTGGTGTGACAGAGGAAGATACAGAGGACAGGGGGAGATGGAAACAATTGATCTGCTGTGGCGACCCCTAATGGGAGCAGCCGAAAGAAAAACACGAAGTAGACACAAATTTTCAAAATTAAAATAGTAGAAACTTAGTGCAGAATTGTGCCTTCTGGAACTGCCTGGCACCAGCAGGCCTCCCACCACACAGCTTGGTGCTCAAAGTTGGTGCCCCAGTCATGCTCCTGCGGAATCTCGACCAACCCAAGTTCTGCAATGGAACGCAACTCACAATTAAGAAGTTGATGCCAAGAGTCTGGAGGCCACAGTAATGACAGGCAAGGCCAAGGGAGAAGATGTCTTTTTTTTACCAAGGATTCCACTTATCCCATCAGACATGCCATTTGAGTTCAGGCGTCTGCAGTTCCCAGTCAAACCCAGCTTTGCAATTTCCATCAACAAGGCTCAGGGAAAGTCCCTTAAGGTGGTTGGACTGAATCTGGCAGAGCCTGTGTTCTCCCACAGCCAGTTGTATGTCAACTTGCTCCTAGCCAAGCTTCGGCAGACCAAGAAAATTGCTCTGGCAGTGGCCTCAAGTGGTATTGCTGCCACTCTGCTTGATGGAGGAAGGACTGCACATGCCGCCTTTAAGCTGCCATTTGACCTGGCCAAGAGGGAAATGCCAACTTGCAATATTAGTCGCAGCTCAACCAAGGCCAAATTGCTCACTGAGTGCAAACTTATTATTTGGGATGAGGCTACAATGAGCCACAAGGGAGCCTTTGAGGCCCTTGATCATACCTACAAGATCTAATGTGGAACACAAGTCTCATGGGCGGAGATACTGTCCTGCTCTCAGGAGACTTTTGCCAAACCTTGCCAGTAATTCCAAAAGGCACCAGGGCAGATGAGTTCAACACCTGCATCAAGTCATCCTACCTGTGGTCCAGTGTGCACCGCTACAGCCTTAAGACTAATATGAGGGTCCAGCTCAGTGGTGACCAGGAGGCAGGTATCTTCTCTGAGCAGCTGCTGGAAGTTGGCAATGGCACCTTGATGGCTGACACTCTGGATGATCAGGTCAAGCTGCCCTTTCGTCACACTGTTCATGACATACAGTGAGGAAAATAAGTATTTGAACACCCTGCGATTTTGCAAGTTCTCCCACTTAGAAATCATGGAGGGGTCTGAAATTTTCATCTTAGGTGCATGTCCACTGTGAGAGACATAATCTAAAAAAACATCCGGAAATCACAATGTATGATTTTTTTAAATCATTTATTTGTATGTTACTGCTGCAAATAAGTATTTGAACACGTGTGAAAATCAATGTTAATATTTGGTACAGTCGCCTTTGTTTGCAATTACAGAGGTCAGACGTTTCCTGTAGTTTTTCACCAGGTTTGCACACACTGCAGCAGGGATTTTGGTCCACTCTTCCATCCATACAGATCTTCTCTAGATCTTTCAGGTTTGGAGTTTCAGCTCCTTCCAAAGATTTTCTATTGAGTTCAGGTCTGGAGACTGGCCAGGCCACTCCAGGACCTTGAAATGCTTCTTACGGAGCGCCTCCTTAGTTGCCCTGGCTGTGTGTTTGGGGTCATTGTCATGCTGGAAGACCCAGCCATGACCCATCTTCAATGCTCTTACTGAGGGAAGGAGGTTGTTTGCCAAAATCTCGCAATACATGACCCCATCCATCCTCTCTTCAATACTGTGCAGTCATCCTGTCCCCTTTGCAGAAGAGCACCCCCAGAGTATGATGTTTCCACCCCCATGCTTCACGGTTGGGATGGTTTTCTTGGGGTTGTTCTCATCCTCTAAACATGGTAAGTGGAGTTGATTCCAAAAAGCTCTATTTTGGTCTCATCTGACCACATGACCTTCTCCCATGCCTCCTCTGGATCATCCAGATGGTCACTGGTGAACTTCAAATGGGCCTGGACATGTGCTGGCTTGAGCAGGGGGACCTTGCTGCCCTGCAGGATTTTAAACCATGACAACATCATGTGATACTAATGTAATCTTTGTGACTGTGGTCCCAGCTCTCTTCAGGTCAGTGACCAGGTCCTCCTGTGTAGTTCTGAGCTTTCTCAGAATCATCCTTACCCCACAAAGTGAGATCTTGCATGGAATCCCAGACCATCTCATTGTGCTCATGCTCGTTGCGGCGACACGGTCAGGTGCACGTCTTGTTTGTAGCTATGTTTGTTCGTTTTGTTTGATCAAAGTTTGTGTCTTAAATATCGCGAATTAAGTGTAAATATTCGCAGTAACGCAAGATGGGACGAAACATCGAAGTGTTTTTTCTTGTAGTTTTAATATTTTGCCTCTTGGACTACACGGTGCTGGCGGCAGGGCTTTCCGAGGGTCTTCAACTTAAAATCACCTACAGCCGAGAGGCTCTGCTGAACATCAGGGAAGCGGTTCCCTCTCTCCCCCGAGATGAACTTATTGGATTACCTACACCACCTTTCCCAGGTGATAAACCAAAGCGAAGGCGTGGAAGGAAAGGGGGAGTGCGAGCTCAACTGAAAAGGAGGCCATTTAGGCCACCTCTACCAACCATTATGTTTGGGAACGTACAAAGTATTCGGAATAAAACCGATGAACTCCGTGCCTGTGCGCAACACCTGGCTGACTACCGGCAATCCTGCCTGATTTGTCTATCAGAAACGTGGCTGACGGAGTCTGACCCAGATTCATCGGTTGAATTGGAAGGCTTCACACTGGTAAGGGCAGACCGTGATTCCAACTCCGGGAAGAGAAAAGGTGGAGGTGTGTGCGTGTTTATAAACAACAGGTACTGCAACCCAGCACACATCACCGTGAAACATAAACTTTGCACGAAAGACATTTAACTGCTATCGGTCAGTTTAAGACCTTATTATATGCCCCATGAAATACACCAGATTTGCCTTTTTATTGTATACATTGTACCTTCGGCGGACGTTACGGAAGCTGTTAACATTATACATGAACTTGTGACAATGACTGAAGCAAAAGCGCCTGACGCGGCAAAATTGATACTTGGGGATTTTAAACTTTGTTCTTTGGCAGAGACTCTACCTGCGTATCATCAATATGTATCATATCCCACGCGGGAGGGGGCGTGCCTAGACCTGTGTTACGGCAATCTGGAGAAAGCCTACTACGCGACGGCCCTGCCACGGCTTGGAAAGTCGGATCACAACATGATCCGCCTAACACCAACGTACCAACCTCTGCTGCGCCGCTAGAAAGTAAAGAAAAAAGAGGTGAAATGTTGGACCACTGATGCATCTAATACTTTAAGAGACTGCCTAGACTGCACTGATTGGGAACTTCTGATAAACTCGTCAAACATCAATGACGCTGCACTTGCAGATTCAGGATATATTCATTTTTGCGAGGACATTATCGTTCCAAAAAAGATTGTGAAACTTTACCCAAATAATAAACCATGGATCACTCCTGAACTTAAAGAACTACTAAACTGTAAAAAGAGGTTGTTTAAATCTGGAGTCTCAAAGGAGGACATTAGATCTGTACAGAAAAATATTAAAAAGAAAACACTGGACTGCAAGACTGCTTATAGGAATAAGATTCAGTCATTATTCAACCATGATGCTAAAAGGGCCTGGCAGGAATTACAAATTATGACTGGATATAAACCTAGAATGCAGAACTTGACTGTCTCAGATGACAAAGCCTTTTCAGATGAACTGAACACTTTTATTGTAGGTTTGACAGTACTGACTATACAACTCAGCAGAAACTGGCAATGGATGCAGTCAGAACTATGCAAGTTCGTGACATACAAATCAGCATTGAGGAGGTTAAAGAAGTTTTTACATGTTAATATTAATAAATCTCAAGGTCCAGACGGTATCAGTTGTAAAGTGCTGCGCACATGTGCAGATTCACTTGCTTTTCCATTTCAAATGCTGTTTCAGCAGTCAGTAGAAACAGGATTAATCCTGGCTCAGTGGAAACAGTCTCTGATTGTACCGGTACCAAAGAAAAGCAGGCCCAAAGAGATGAATGATCTGAGACCTGTCGCATTAACCTCAGTGCCTATGAAATGCTTAGAGAAAATTATATTGAAACATCTGCTTAGTGAGGTAGCACCATCTTTGGACCCTTTCCAGTTTGCATACCAGCCAAGGCGGGGAGTGGAGGATGCACTACTGACCATGACAAACAGCATATTTGAACATCTAGAGGAGCCTCACAGCTTTGTAAAGATTGTTTTCATTGATTTCAGCAGTGCATTCAACACCATCCAACCCCACCTACTGGTAGACAAACTGGTTAGGTGTTAACCCAAGACTCATTACATGGATTAATAACTTCCTGTTAAATTGTACTCAGCAGGTTAGATTTAATCAGGCCATCTCATCTGCTAAGGTCATTAACACGGGTGCTCCCCAAGGATGTGTGCTGTCTCCCATACGCTATACACTTTACACCACCGAGTGTCGTGCTCTTGCGACTACACACTCCTACTTCAAGTATGCAGATGACACTGCCTTGGTGGGGTTCTTGAAAGCAGGGGAGCTGTCAATGACCAGCTTTGAAGAGGAAGTGGGGAGCTTCATAAAATGGTGCTCTGACAATTTCCTTTATGTTAACGCAAGCAAAAGAAATGTTTATCAATTTTAGACGTAGTGCAGAAGAAGTACCAAACACTGTCGTCAACAACACATTGATAGAGTTAACACCTACAAATATTTAGGGGTTGAAATTGATGATCTGTTGAGATTTGACAAATGTGCCGCTTTTAAGGTGAAGAAGCTTCAACAAAGAATGTTTTTCCTGAAGAAAATTGCGTAGTTTTAATGTTGACACCTACGTTATTTTATAAGTCTGTACTTCAGAGTGTCTTGTCCTTTGGTCTGGTCTGTGTCTTTGGTAGTATGCGTAAACAAGATCAGGATAAATTGCAACGTATTATTAAAACAGCTAGTAGGATAATTGGGTGCAATCAAACATCAGCTGCTCAGCTGTTTCATGACATCATACTACACAAGGCTGAAAGTATTCTTGCAGACATTACCCACTCTTTACATAACAGATTTCAGTTAAGCCAACGTGGTAAGGGGAGGCTACTACAAAGGAAAATAAGAACAACCAGGTTCAGCAAGTCATTCGTTCCCTCTGCAATTAGAATTGTTAATGAAAGACACAGTTCTCAGCAGGGGACTTGATGCTGTGGTGCTGTGTGTGTGTGTGTGTGTGTGTGTGTGTGTGTGTGTGTGTGTGTGTGTGTGTGTGTGTGTGTGTGTGTGTGTGTGTGTGTGTGTGTGTGTGTGTGTGTGTGTGTGTGTGTGTGGTATGCAGCAGCCTAGCTGTGTGGAGAGGAGCCAGAGAGGCATGGGGAGGGGGGTGTATTTATCTGTCTTTTATTTATTTATCTGTTTTTAAGTTTTGTCTACCTCATCTGAAGTTGTCTGTACTATATGCTCCTTGACCATCTGAATTTCCCTTCTGGGATAATAAAGTTAACTTTGACTTTGACCAAGGGAGGTTGACAGTCATCTTGTGTTTCTTCCACTTTCTAATAAATAATCATAACAGTTGTTGTCTTCTACCAAGCTGCTTGCCTGTTGTCCTGTAGTTCATCCCAGGCTTGTGCAGGTCTACAGTTTTGTCCCTGGTGTCCTTAGACAGCTCTTTGGTCTTGGCTATGGTGGACAGGTTGGAGTGTGATTGATTGAGCGTGTGAACAGGTGTCTTTTATACAGGTAACTAGTTAAACAGGTGCAATTAATACAGATAAAGAGTGCAGAATAAGAGGGCTTCTTAAAGAAAAATTAACAGGTCTGTGTGAGCCAGAATTCTTCCTGGTTGGTAGGGGTTTACATACTTATTTGCAGCAGTAACATACAAATAAATTATTTAAAAAATCATACATTGTGATTTTTGGATTTTTTTTTTTTTTTTTTTTTTTTAGATTATGTCTCTCACAGCGGACATGCACCTAAGATGAAAAATTCAGACCCCTCCATGATTTCTAAGTGGGAGAACTTGCAAAATTGCAGGGTGTTCAAATATTTATTTTCCTCACTGTATGTGAGTTGGTGGCCAAAGTCTTTCTAAACCTTCACCGTAACTACCAGAACCACAACTGGCTGAGCGAGCATGCTATCCTTGCTCCAAAGAACTTGGCAGTGGATGACATCAATGCTAAGCTTCTGGCCCAGCTTCCAGGACAGGCCTCCAGCTACATGTCAATTGACACAGTGCCCGATCCAGATGAGGTGGTTAACTACCCAGTTGAATTCCTTAACAGCCTGGCACCAGCAGGCCTCCTACCACACAGCTTGGTGCTCAAAGTTGGTGCCCCAGTCAAGCTCCTGCGAAATCTCGACCCACCCAACCTCTGCAATGGAACATGACTCAATTAAGAAGTTGATGCCAAGAGTCCTGGAGGCCACAATAATGACAGGCAAGGCCAAGGGAGAAGATGGCTTTATACCAAGGATTCCACTTATCATCATCAGACATGCCATTTGAGTTCAGGCATCTGCAGTTCTGTGTCTTGGTTCTTGTTCTTTTATGCCTGTTCAGCACACTGATCTCTTCTACACTCAACAAAAATATAAACGCAACACTTTTGGTTTTGCTCCCATTTTGTATGAGATGAACTCAAAGATCTCAAACTTTTTCCACTGTCTAAGGCACACCTGTGCACTAATCATGGTGTCTAATCAGCATCTTGATATGGCACACCTGTGAGGTGGGATGGATTATCTCAGCAAAGGAGAAGTGCTCACTATCACAGATTTAGACTGGTTTGTTAACAATATTTGAGGGAAATGGTGATATTGTGTATGTGGAAAAAGTTTTAGATCTTTGAGTTCATCTTATACAAAATGGGAGCAAAACCAAAAGTGTTGCATTTATATTTTAGTTGAGTGTATATAATACCGGATAGCTCATTGGCCAGTATTTCTGAAGCAAATCAGCCTCCATATTACCACTCGCATGTTCCGCTCCTGAATGCTCTTTTCAGTTGATCTTTGAGCAGCTGCATGCAATTTTATTCTTTGTGATTTTGTAAAAAAAAAAAAAAAAAATGTCTTCATGTACAGCTATAAACTGCACAAATCGCCAATTCAAAGGCTGTGGTTGAACATTTCACCTGTGAGTATGATTGAAATGGAAAGTAATAATACAATAACATGCGTTTGGAGGGCGGTATGCATTTTCAAGAGGCCCGACAATCAGGTCCCGTCTTATCTTAGGGACCTCATAGTACCATAGCATCCCAACAGAGTGCTTCGCTCTCAGACTGCAGGCTTACTTGTAGTTCCTAGGGTTTATAAGAGTAGAATGGGAGGCAGAGCCTTCAGCTTTCAGGCTCCTCTCCTGTGGAACCAGCTCCCAATTTGGATCAGGGAGACAGACACCCTCTCTACTTTTAAGATTAGGCTTAAAACTTTCCTTTTTGCTAAAGCTTATAGTTAGGGCTGGATCAGGTGACCCTGAACCATCCCTTAGTTATGCTGCTATAGACTTAGACTGCTGGGGTGTTTCTTTCTCTTTTTGCTCTGTATGCACCACTCTGCATTTAATCATTAGTGATTGACCTCTGCTCTTTTCCACAGCATGTCTTTTTCCTGATTCTCTCCCCTCAGCCCCAACCAGTCCCAGCAGAAGACTGCCCCTCCCTGAGCCTGGTTCTGCTGGAGGTGTCTTCCTGTTAAAAGGGAGTTTTTCCTTCCCGCTGTCGCCAAGTGCTTGCTCACAGGGGGTCGTTTTGACCGTTGGAGTTTTTCTGTAATTATTGTATGGCTTTTTCCTTACAATATAAAGCGCCTTGGGGCAACTGTTTGTTGTGATTTGGCGCTATATAAATAAAATTGATATGATCTGATTAAGGGTTCTACACTCAAAAAGAACAGAAATATCCCAAAATGAACGATACATTCTGCAAACAACGATGACACACACACACTCATACATGCATTTACACATTGATATACAGTGTAAAAAGTAGTGACAACGTGACTAAATGTTGGGAGAAGTCATGAGTTTGCACAGACAGCTGACGCAGGTACACGCTGCCATTTTCAAAACCATTGTCCAAAATCACAGGATTATGTCCTTTGTCATTGTGATGAGCATATGTCTGGCATCCTGCCAAGGTTTGAGCTTGTTTAAAGAGATGAAAACCCTGATTCATCACTGGAGGCAAACACACTACTGACCCCATCACACTGCCAACACCATCCCCATTTACTAAAGACTGCAGCCAATTCACTCCTTTATCTACAGTATAAGAAGGCCAGATAAACTGTAGCAAAATTATCTATCAAATCCCTTCCTCATCCCACCCACCCAACTTAGGTTGTTGATGTGATTTTCCCTCAAGCCTGGGGCCTCTATTAGAAGTCTGGGAGTTTGAGCTTCCTGCGTTGTATCATAGCTGTTGCTATGACAGCATTGTTCTGGACAGAGACATCAGATGTTGATATTCTATTCTATTGTATTCTATTCTATTCTGGGAGATACAACTGGGACCACTGGGACCTTTACCTTCCACATCTCAGGGCTCTAAGTCCCTGTTAGTAAATGATATAATAATTGATCTGTTGGGAAAGTGTAGGAACACGGACCCACAACAGGGGGCGCAAATGAACGGACAATGGAGGAAGTCAAATAACAACAATTTACTGTTGTGAATAAGCACAACAAACACAACAGATTACAACAACAGACAAAGAAGTCAATTCACAAAATGTGTCACGTGGGCAGGCTCGAAGATAAGAGACGTCTGTCCAAAGCAGAACCGGAACCACACGATTTCCTCCGCCACCGAACCCCGGGAATACTGGAGCCACCAAGTCCCGAACTCCCAGGTGGCCACTGCCTCCGCGTGTCGGATCTGGTACTGCTGGCGAGGAACAAAAACAGTTAAATGTGGGTGCGTTTGCACCCAGCAACCCGTATGGTGGGAAAACCACCTCCACCTCTCGTCGGAAGAATGTCTGCTATTTAACGCACAAAAGTAACAAAGTGTTAATGTCAAAAAGACAACACAGTCGGCTGAGCACTTTACCTCCTAGGTAGAGCGATATCTCGGCAAAGAGATGGAGATGTCGTCTTGCTGATATACCACTGCTGATCAGATGATTGGTGACAGCTGTCGTAGGCGATAAGTGACAGCTGTCACCCCGGCTGCTCCTGTGAGGCGGCAGCGCCCTCTGGTGCCTGGAGCCCGCACTCCAGACAGGGCACCCTCTGGTGGTGGTGGGCCAGCAGTACCTCCTCTTCAGCGGCCCACACAACAGGACCCCCCCTCAACGGGCGCCTCCTGGCGCCCGACCAGGCTTGTCCGGGTGGCGGCGGTAGAAATCGGCCAGGAGGGCCGGGTCCAGGATGAAGCTCCTCTTCACCCAGGAGTGTTCTTTGGGTCCGTACCCCTCCCAGTCCACCAAATACTGGAAGCCCCGGCCCATTCTACGGACATCCAAGAGCCGGCGCACAGTCCAAGCCGGCTCGCCATCGATGATCCGGGCAGGAGGCGGAGCCGGACCCGGAGCACAGAGGGGTGAGGTGTGATGCGGCTTTATCCGGGACACATGGAAAACAGGATGGATCCGCAGTGAGGCCGGAAGCTGAAGCCTCACTGCGGCTGGACTGATGACCTTAAGGATTCTGAAGGGACCGATGTAACGGTCCTGTAGTTTAGGGGAGTCCACTTTCAGGGGAATGTCCTTTGTGGACAACCACACCTCCTGCCCTGGCCGATACGCAGGGGCCGGGGTCCGCCGACGGTCTGCATGGGCTTTTGCCCTCGTCCGGGCCTTTAGCAAAGCAGAACGGGCGGCGCGCCACACCCGACCGCACTTCCGCAGGTGGGCCTGGACCGAGGGCACACCGACCTCTCCCCCAACCACCGGAAACAACGGGGGCTGATACCCCAGACACACCTCAAAAGGGGAGAGGCCGGTGGCTGAAGACACCTGGCTGTTATGGGCATACTCGATCCAGGCCAAATGGGTACTCCAGGCCGCCGGGTGCGCGGCCGTCACGCAGCGCAGGGCCTTTTCCACCTCCTGATTGACCCGTTCTGCTTGCCCGTTGGTCTGAGGATGATACCCGGACGAGAGACTCACCGTGGCCCCCAGTTCCCGGCAGAAGCTCCTCCAGACTTGCGAGGAGAACTGGGGACCGCGGTCGGAGATGATGTCTGTTGGAATCCCATGCAGCCGGACGAAGTGGTGGACCAGGAGGTCCGCTGTCTCCTGGGCAGTCGGGAGCTTCGGGAGGGCCACGAAGTGGGCCGCCTTGGAGAATTGGTCCACTATCGTGAGGATGGTGGTGTTGCCCTGGGACGGCGGGAGGCCCGTGACAAAATCCAGGCCGATGTGGGACCAGGGGCGATGAGGCACAGGCAGCGGCTGGAGCAGTCCCGATGCCCTGTGGTGGTCAGCCTTGCCCCTGGCGCAGGTGGTGCAGGCCTGGATATAATCCCGGACGTCGGCCTCCAGGGATGCCCACCAGAAGCGCTGCCGGACAACTGCCACGGTCCTACGCACCCCTGGATGACAGGAGAACTTGGAGCCGTGACAGAAGTCCAGGACTGCAGCCCTGGCCTCTGGTGGGACGTAAATTTTGTTCTTCGGCCCAGTTCCGGGATCCGGACTCCGTGCCAGGGCCTCCCGGATGGTTTTCTCTACATCCCAGGTGAGGGTGGCCACGATAGTGGACTCCGGGATGATAGGTTCCGGTGGATCCGACAACTCCGTTTTGACTTCGTCTTCATGCACCCGGGACAAGGCATCCGATCTCTGGTTTTTGGTCCCGGGGCGGTAGGTGATCCGGAAGTCAAAACGGCCGAAGAACAGTGACCAGCGGGCTTGCCTGGGGTTCAGCCGCTTGGCGGTCCTGATATACTCCAGGTTCCGGTGGTCAGTGAAAACCGTGAATGGCACGGACGTTCCCTCCAACAGATGTTTCCACTCTTCAAGAGCCTCTTTCACCGCAAGGAGTTCTCGATTGCCGACGTCATAGTTCCGTTCAGCCGGGGTCAATCTGCGGGAAAAGTAGGCACACGGGTGAAGTACCTTATCGGTCTCTCCGCTCTGGGACAGCACGGCTCCTATCCCTGAGTCAGAGGCGTCCACTTCAACCATGAACTGGCGGCTAGGGTCGGGATGCACCAAAACTGGCGCAGTAGAGAACCGTTGTTTCAACTCCTTGAACGCGTCTTCGCACCGATCCGACCAGGTGAAGGGGACTTTTGGAGAGGTCAGGGCTGTCAGGGGGCTAACTACCTGACTGTAGCCCTTAATGAACCTCCTATAGAAATTAGCAAAGCCGAGGAACTGTTGCAGCTTCCTACGGCTTGTTGGTTGGGGCCAATCTCTCACCGCCGCAACCTTGGCCGGATCAGGGGCGACGGAGTTAGAGGAGATGATAAACCCCAGGAAGGACAAAGACGTGCGGTGAAACTCGCACTTCTCGCCCTTCACAAACAGTCGGTTCTCTAACAACCGCTGCAGGACCTGACGTACATGCTGGACATGGGTCTCAGGATCCGGAGAAAAGATGAGAATATCGTCCAGATATACGAAGATGAATCGGTGCAGGAAGTCCCGCAAGACATCGTTAACCAAGGCTTGGAACGTCGCGGGGGCGTTGGTGAGGCCGAACGGCATGACCAGGTACTCAAAGTGACCTAATGGGGTGTTAAATGCCGTCTTCCATTTGTCTCCCTTCCGGATCCGAACCAGGTGATACGCATTTCTAAGATCCAGCTTAGTAAAGATTTTGGCTCCATGCAGGGGGGTGAACACGGAATCTAACAATGGTAACGGGTATTGGTTGCGAACCGTAATCTCATTCAGCCCCCTGTAATCAATACATGGACGAAGTCCGCCATCTTTCTTGCCCACAAAAAAGAAACCTGCCCCCATCGGGGAGGTGGAGTTCCGGATCAGCCCGGCAGCTAATGAGTCCCGGATGTAGGTCTCCATTGATTCGCGCTCAGGTCGTGAGAGGTTGTACAGCCTGCTGGACGGGAACTCAGCGCCTGGAACCAAATCAATGGCACAATCGTACGGACGGTGCGGGGGAAGGGTGAGTGCCAGATCCTTACTGAAGACGTCAGCAAGATCGTGGTACTCAACCGGCACTGCCGTCAGATTGGGAGGGACTTTGACCTCCTCCTTAGCCTGTGAACCGGGAGGAACTGAGGATCCTAAACACCCCCGATGGCAGGTTTCGCTCCACTGAACCACCACCCCAGACGGCCAATCAATCCGGGGATTGTGCTTCAACATCCATGGGATGCCCAAAATCACGCGGGAGGTAGAAGGAGTTACAAAAAACTCAATCTCCTCCCGGTGGTTTCCAGACACCACCAGAGTTACTGGTTGTGTCTTGTGTGTGAGTAAAGGGAGGAGGGAGCCATCTAGTGCCCGCACCTGCAATGGCGAAGGAAGCGCCACCAGAGGGAGCCCTACCTCCCTTGCCCATCTGCTGTCTAGCAGATTCCCTTCTGACCCCGTGTCCACCAGTGCTCGGGCTTGAAGGGTTAAATCCCCGCTCAGGATTGTGACTGGGAGTCGTGTGGCAATTTGTGTGTGTCTCACTTGAATGTTTTGACCCCCCATTAGCCCAGTCTCTAAGGGCGAGTGTTGTCGTTTTGGCCGTTTGGGGCAGTTTCTCTGTGTGTGCTCAGTTGAGCTGCAGAGAAAACACTCTCCACGGATCAGCCTCCCCATTTTGGCCCTGTGCGTTTCCCTAACAACGTCAGCAGGGGGAGCTGTTGCCCCACAAAGCGCTGCAGCTGTGGAGCGTGGGGAGGGCGGCCCCTTTTCGAACCCGGAAGGGAGAGGGGCGGCGCGTATCCGGTCACGTCCTTCGCCTCGCTCCCGACGGCGTTCCTCCAACCGATTGTCTAACCGTATAACGAGATCGATAAGCCCATCTAAATCCCGCGGTTCCTCCTTAGCTACCAGCTGCTCCTTCAGAACCAACGACAGTCCGTTTACGAAGGCGGCGCGGAGCGCAACGTTATTCCAGCCGGACCTCGCAGCCGCGATGCGGAAGTTGACTGCATAAGCGGCTGCGCTCTCGCGTCCCTGTCTCATTGACAGCAGCACGGTTGAAGCGGTCTCTCCTCTGTTAGGGTGATCAAACACTGTTCTGAACTCCCCCACAAACCCAGTGTATGCTGATAACAACCGTGAGTTCTGTTCCCAGAGCGCCGTAGCCCAGGCGCGTGCTTTACCCCGAAGCAGAGCAATCACATAAGCTATTTTACTAGCATCTGACGCGTACATGACGGGACGTTGTGCGAAGACGAGCGAACACTGCATAAGAAAATCCGCGCACGTCTCCACACAACCTCCGTACGGCTCAGGAGGGCTTATGTATGCTTCAGGGGATGGTGGGAGGGGTTGTTGAACCACCACTGGAACGTTTATATCCTGCACAGGGTCGGCAGGAGGACGAGCTGCAGCAGCGCCCTGAGCGCTCGCCGCCATCTGTGCGGAGAGAGCCTCCACCCTGCGGTTCAGGAGGATGTTTTGCTCAGTCATTTGATCCAACCGAGCCGTAAAGGCGGTGAGAATGTGCTGCAGCTCACCAATCACGTCTCCTGCAGACGCCTGCGCTCCCTGCTCTCCCATTGGTCAGCCGGGTGACGCCCCTCGGAGTCCATGACGCTGGCCGAGATATCCTGTTGGGAAAGTGTAGGAACACGGACCCACAACAGGTGGCGCAAATGAATGGACAATGGAGGAAGTCAAATAACAACACTTTACTGTTGTGAATAAGCACAACAAACACAACAGATTACAACAATAGACAAAGAAGTCAATTCACAAAATGTGTCACGTGGGCAGGCTCGAAGATAAGAGACGTCTGTCCAAAGCAGAACCGGAACCACACGATTTCCTCCGCCACCAAACCCCGGGAATACTGGAGCCGCCAAGTCCCGAACTCCCAGGTGGCCACTGCCTCCGCGTGTCGGATCTGGTACTGCTGGCGAGGAACAAAAACAGTTAAATGTGGGTGCGTTTGCACCCAGCAACCCGTATGGCGGGAAAACCACCTCCACCTCTCGTCGGAAGAATGTCTGCTATTTAACGCACAAAAGTAACAAAGTGTTAATGTCAAAAAGACAACACAGTCGGCTGAGCACTTTACCTCCTAGGTAGAGCGATATCTCGGCAAAGAGGTGGAGATGTCGTCTTGCTGATATACCACTGCTGATCAGATGATTGGTGACAGCTGTCGTAGGCGATAAGTGACAGCTGTCACCCCGGCTGCTCCTGTGAGGCGGCAGCGCCCTCTGGTGCCTGGAGCCCGCACTCCAGACAGGGCGCCCTCTGGTGGTGGTGGGCCAGCAGTACCTCCTCTTCAGCGGCCCACACAACATGATCAACATATTGATTTATTCTGCCTTACAGAAACCTGGTTACAGCAGGATGAATATGTTAGTTTAAATGAGTCAACACCCCCAAGTCACACTAACTGTCAAAATGCTCGAAGCACAGGTCGAGGAGGAGAAGTAGCAGCAATCTTCCACTCCAGCTTATTAATTAATCAAAGACCCAGACAGAGCTTTAATTCATTTGAAAGCTTGACTCTTAGTCTTGTCCATCCAAATTGGAAGTCTCAAAAACCAGTTTTATTTGTTATTATCTATCGTCCACCTGGTCGTTACTGTGAGTTTCTTGGCAATTTTTCAGACCTTGTGTCTGACTTAGTGCTTAGCTCAGATAAGATAATTATAGTGGGCGATTCAGAGGCAGTGGGCCTCATGTATCAACGTGCGTACGGCGATATTTGAGTGTATATGGGGTGTACGCCAAAACGGCTGCACTACTTGGCATTTATCAATGTGGTCGTTGGCGTACGCTGCGCTGAAAATATACACCAGGTTGAGAGGTGGCGTAAATTATACACCAAAATGAACCAGCGCTGGAATCCACATAAAAATGAAACTGATCAACATGATAAACAGTGCCATCATACAAATCAATGCATATGTTACATAAATAACACTTTCCTGATTATACTACATAATAATCAATACAAATCCCACTTTTGCGGGATTGCTGGTCTATCGAGCACGATCCGTGGCCACAGTGCTGACCGCAAAGAAAGCGCTGCGCGCCTTTTTCTCCAGAGCCTGAAGCCAGAGCAGCGCTGAGCTTAACTTTATGTGGTGTGATCGTTTTAGACAATGAAATTGATAATTACAGCTGTAGTGTTGTCATTCCCTTCGCCCGTGTTGCAATCAGGTTTTGTCTTCTCCATTCGTTTGTCACAATAAAATAAATAAATACATCTTAAGAATAAAGAAATCTGAAAAATTAGGCGTGTCTTATTAATTGAGCAAGCAAATATCCACATGTCAAGAATTACTGACATGTGAAAAGAGAATACAGTGGTCCCTCGCTATAACGCCGTTCACCTTTCGCGGCCTCGCCGTTTCACGGAGTTTTTAGTCCAGTTTTGCATGCCTTTTTTTTTTTAGTGTTCTGTGGTCTGCATGTCTGTTTATAAGACTCTTCTCGCCCAGAAGAAGAGGCGCGGCATCAGGACGCAGAGGCGCGATCTGTGAAATACTGGTCAGTCACTATTAATAATCTCTTATGTGTCCAACCTCGTAGGTTGATCGTTAAAATTAAATTTGTTAGTTCTAAAAGCCATCATAATTATTTATAGGAAAACGTTCTATTTTTATTTCTCAAACAAATGTTTGGGCCTGAAAACAGTTTGGTCTTATTTTTATAGGTTTGAACTTTGAGAGTGTTTACACACGAGAGAAAAGTGAGAAAATGTTCATGCCTGATTGAGAAAAGTGTATAAAGTGGTTTTACAGGGGTTTTACAGCTTTAAAATGTCTATAATAATTGTAAAAAAATAAAGCTGACTACGTTGCGGTTTCACATATTACGGGCTGTTTTTAGAACGTAACTCCCGCGATAAACGAGGGACCACTGTAACACTTTTTTGATTATACTACAAAACAATTGATACGACGGCCGCTTTTGATGCTCTATTGGCATCTTCCTGGCTTCCGTGTTGTAAAATGAGGGTGTGTCTGAAGCAGAGTCTGAATATTTATGGGCGTGTTTATTATAATTATGATTGTTTTCACCCGCCGCATTTATCAAGGTCACGTCAGGTGTACGCCGGAAATGGGCAGGTGTGCACTGCTTGATACATGTCACGGCAACTTTGGTGTACTTCAAATTTACAACGTAAATTTACGCCACAAGTGCGCAACGTTGATACATGAAGGCCAGTGAGAGCAAGGCATCGGAGAAGAACGGCACCCGCTGTCGATGTCACCGCTGATCTGAGCATGCAGAGCTGTATCTCGCATTCATTGCAGCTTACTTTTAGATGTTGAAACCAGGAGGTGTATAACAGTAACATTACTAACAGATAAAATCAATTTCAATGCGGGATCGGACTGAAAGCGGGAATGCGTCGTCTTGTCCCCGATGTCATGGAAATGATTCGGATGTACAAATTGTTTTCACGGAGGGCTAAATTTTAGCTGCAAATTTGTCATTTTTAAATGAAGATTTCTCCGCTGAATTACAAATTTGGGCTTACAGATTTACTTTACTGCATTCACAAGGGTCTTATAAATACATATCAGGTATTTCTTTCTGAAATCTGACCACATTTATTTCAATGCAGGTCTACTTTAAATCAGAAGTGCCTGACTCCGTGGTATAACTCACAAACTCGCAGCTTAAAGCAGATAATCCGTCAGCTGGAGAGGAAATGGCATCTCACTAATTTAGAAGATCTTCATTTAGCCTGGAAAAAGAGTCTGTTGCTCTATAAAAAAGCCCTCCGTAAAGCTAGGACATCTTACTTTTCATCACTAATTGAAGAAAATAAGAACAACCCCAGGTTTCTTTTCAGCACTGTAGCCAGGCTGACAAAGAGTCAGCCTGGCTACAGTGCATTAGTGCATTAGACAGCATTAGTGACGGTTACAAATGATGTTCTTATGGCCTCAGACAGTGGACTCATCTCTGTGCTCGTGCTGTTGGACCTCAGTGCAGCTTTTGATACTGTTGTGTTGTGTGTTGGGGGGGTTTGGCTGGACATTTTGGTGTTCTTTTCTTTTCTTTGCTCTCCAGGTGGTATGCAAACTGATTTATTGTCTGTGGAGAAGGTTCTGGCAGAAGAGTCCTTCACCCTCATCAACGTGATGTGCAGCACCTGTGGATGGTGCTCACGTGCAACCTTAAAGACTTTCAGCTGAAGCAGATAATGAGATGGCGTTCTGCATTTAAGCCATGTCTGATTCAAGCAGAATTGCCGGGAACTTGACCTTGTGATGTTCGTTTGTGAGACGCTGAGGACCGCGCCTGGGTTTGACACATCGTGCCTGTGAAGGAGGACGGGTGAGGGACACATGCTGTCAGCACACATCAGAGGTGATTTGATTGTCTGAATAATTGTTAACAGTAATTTGGTATTTTGTTATGCAGTATATGTGAATATTGATGAGAATTGTGCAGCTCGCTTCTCACGACCGTGGCGTGCGGATTGATGATCCTCCACCTGTTGTGAGAAGCTGCTCATTTCCATAAAGCTTAAATTCAGACCTGAATGCGTTGCTGATAGTGTGTGCCTTTGAAGGATATTAGTTGTAGCTGCTGACTTACCTCACCTTTTCTATCCTTCGCAGAGTCGGTTTGTCGTGTCTACCTGGGGGGTGTTTGGCGGTGAACGTGGGTCCAGAAGCGCCGGGCTTCGATCCTTTTGGGCGCTGGAGAGCATGCCGTCCTTCACTCCGCCAGACAGACGCATTTTACGTTTGTACACTTTGTATTGCACAGAAGGGGGAAAATAAATTGTTTTGTTATTGGAACCGCTTTCTGGTTGTTTTGGCGCAAGGTTCCGTCAGACGCAGGTCCGCTCCTCAACCCGCGTCGACACATAACAGTAGTTCCCGGCCATTCCAAAATGGACCCAGCGGCAGAAGCGGTTCCATTTGCCGAAAGAGATCAAGAACACTTGGAGAAAATATGGGAGCAATTACAGCATCTCGCAAACCAAATTAAACAAACAGATGCCCGCGTTATGGAGCTTGCAGCGCAGGCCGTTCCGCGTCCTGCTGCTCCAGCTGCGGCACCACAGATACCGGTGCAGATAATTCCGTCACCCAGAGATTCGGCTTCCGAACTGATTATTTGTCGTCCGGAGCCTTATGCGGGAAACGTTGAAGCCTGTGCTCCGTTTTTAATGCAATGTTTTCTGGTTTTTGCTTATACCGTTGCCCAACGGTTGCTGAATCTCAGGCAGGGGAGGCGGAGTGCGGCGGATTATTCTGTGGATTTCCGAATTTTTTCTGCTCAGTCCGGTTGGAATGCCGCAGCATTAAGCGGAGTGTTTGTGGATGGTTTAAATGATCCATTAAAAGACGAGCTAGTAGTCTGTGACGAACCAAACGATTTAGATGAGCTAATATCTTTGGTGATTCGTCTAGATGATCGGATAAAGGAGCGTGGACGCGAGAGAGGGCGGCCATCAGAACGGGTTTTTTCGTCTCTGGGCTTTCCCCGACACAGGTCTGGGCTGCCTCTTCTTCGCCCCACTGAGACTCCTCCGACGGGACCTCTGGCTCCTCTTGCGGATGAGTCCATGCAGCTCGGACGAGCTGAAGTCGCTATATTGCCCCGTCATATAAGCGTCAAGAAAAATAGTGGTGACGTATCTCCAGGTGTTCTGGGACAGGCAAAATAATACACACACACAAAAAAAAAAAAAAATTGTTTGGGCTGATGTTTTTTTTTTTCTGAAAGGGGTTATAAATTGTTTGGGGATTTAGAGGCGTTTCTGGTGGAGTGAACGACAGGCGGTTCGAATCCCGTCTGGACTCAGTTGATCGTTGGTTTTTATTATTTGTATTTAGGTATTTTCTGTTTGGGTCTGGGGTCATTTTGTTTTGTTGTTTTTTATTTCCCTACTTCCCTAACCACAACCTCACTCGCCCCAAGACCGTTCGTCTTGTGGGTTGTGGGGTGGTGCAGGTTGGTCACGCTGAGCGTTCTCAGAAGGCCTCTGCACCTAGGGGGGGGTTGTTAGGGGTGTTTTTTCTGGTTTGGTTAGGGCCCGGTTCCACTCCAGCCTCGGTGGGCCTTTGTACCGTTCGTCATTGGTGTTGCCGGGGTGTGGTGCAGCGGGAACATACCTCAGTCTGAGGGGTGGGCCGATCTGTTGCCGTTCGCCATTTCGGTAGTTCCACCCCTCCCGATAGGCTGGGGTATGGTCGGGTTGGGGCACCGGACGTATTTCCGGTTTTCCGCTGCGCCTTGGGGTTGGGGCCGGGTTAGTTTTTCCTGTTCCCTTCCCCGGCTTGATGTTTTGTGCCGTTCGCCAAAATTGAGCCGCCGAAAGGCTCTGGGGTCTTTCGGGGTACTGGGGAAGGTAACAGGGTTTATCGGTTGTTTTATTTGCCCCCGGGGTTGTTTAATGTAGTCCTCCGGGGGTTGGACTTTTGTGTTTTTTGTTTCCTTCCAGGTTCTGCCTCCTGGGGTTTGATGGGACGGTCCTCTGGGGGGGAATTGGCTTCTGGGGCCGACTAGCCAAGTGTGGCCGGGTCTGGGGTTCCTGGGTTGTGGGGAGGGTGCCTCCTGGGGTTTGATGGTACGGTCCTCTGGGGGGCGCAGTTGCTCCATGTGTACCTGGGGACCTCTGTGGGATTACGGCTTTGGCTATTTCTCCTGGAACTGGCGGTAAAGGCCTTCTGGGGGGTGTTGGGCTCTGCAAGTCGTTCTGGGGGGGTTGTTTGTTATTTTTCTTGGTGCATTTATGTTTGTATTGTGTTTGTGGGGCTGTGTTGGGTTTTTGCATTTGGGAGTTTTTCTTTTCTTCCCGGGGTTGGATGGGACGGTCCCCGGGGGAGGTTTTGGGGGGGGGTTTATGTTTTTCTTGTATGTTGGGTTGTACTAGGGACTGTTTTGGGGTTTTTGTTGATGCCAGCCGGCCTTCCAGCTGCGGTGCCCTGTCCTGCTGTCTGTGGTGGACCTTGGGAGCATTACGCTGTCTGCTTCCTGACGAGGACCCCGGAGGGAAGTGCTGTTCTCGGACCTGGTCTGTTCGGTCGCCGGGAGGCTTCCCGTTAAAGGGGGGGTACTGTTGTGTGTTGGGGGGGGTTTGGCTGGACATTTTGGTGTTCTTTTCTTTTCTTTGCTCTCCAGGTGGTATGCAAACTGATTTATTGTCTGTGGAGAAGGTGCTGGCAGAAGAGTCCTTCACCCTCATCAACGTGATGTACAGCACCTGTGGATGGTGCTCACGTGCAACCTTAAAGACTTTCAGCTGAAGCAGATAATGAGATGGCGTTCTGCATTTAAGCCATGTGTGATTCAAGCAGAATTGCCGGGAACTCGACCTTGTGATGTTCGTTTGTGAGACGCTGAGGACCGCGCCTGGGTTTGACACATCGTGCCTGTGAAGGAGGACGGGTGAGGGACACATGCTGTCAGCACACATCAGAGGTGATTTGATTGTCTGAATAATTGTTAACAGTAATTTGGTATTTTGTTATGCAGTATATGTGAATATTGATGAGAATTGTGCAGCTCGCTTCTCACGACCGTGGCGTGCGGACTGATGATCCTCCACCTGTTGTGAGAAGCTGCTCATTTCCATAAAGCTTAAATTCAGACCTGAATGTGTTGCTGATAGTGTGTGCCTTTGAAGGATATTAGTTGTAGCTGCTGACTTACCTCACCTTTTCTATCCTTCGCAGAGTTGGTTTGTCGTGTCCACCTGGGGGGTGTTTGGCGGTGAACGTGGGTCCAGAAGCACCGGGCTTCGATCCTTTTGGGAGCTGGAGAGCGTGCCGTCCTTCACTCCACCAGACAGACGCATTTTACGTTTGTAAACTTTGTATTGCACAGAAGGGGGAAAATAAATTGTTCTGTTATTGGAACCGCTTTCTGGTTGTTTTGGCGCTGGGTTCCATCAGACGCAGGTCCGCTCCAAAACCCGCATTGACACATAACATGTTGACCATAAAATTTTATTACAGAGATTAGAGCATGCCATAGGTATTAAGGCACTGTGCTGCAGTGGTTTGAATCATATTTATCTAATAGATTACAATTTGTTCATGTAAATGGGGAGTTTCTTCACGGACTAAGGTTAATTATGGAGTTCCACAAGGTTCTGTGCTAGGACCGATTTTGTTCACTTTATACATGCCTCCCTTAGGCAGAAACATGGTGTCTAACCAGATCCTTACTCTGGATGGCATTACCCTGGCCTCCAGTAATACTGTGAGAAATCTTGGAGTCATTTTTGATCAGGATATGTCATTCAAAGCCCATATTAAACAAATATGTAGGACTGCTTTTTTGCATTTGTGCAATATCTCTAAAATTAGAAAAGTCTTGTGTCAGAGTGATGCTGAAAAGCTAATTCATGCATTTATTTCTTCTAGGCTGGACTATTGTAATTCATTATTAACAGGCTGTCCTAAAAGTTCCCTGAAAAGCCTTCAGTTAATTCAAAATGCTGCAGCTACTGACAGGGACTAGAAGGAGAGAGCATATTTCACCCATATTGGCCTCTCTTCATTGGCTCCCTGTTAATTCCAGAATAGAATTTAAAATTCTTCTTCTTACTTATAAGGTTTTGAATAATCAGGTCCCATCTTATCTTAGGGACCTCATAGTACCATATCACCCCAATAGAGCGTTTCGCTCTCAGACTGCAGGTTTACTTGTAGTTCCTAGGGTTTGTAAGTGTTGGGAAAGTGTAGTGACACGGACCCACAACAGGGGGCGCAAATGAACGGTCAATAGATGAGCCAAAAAGTAACAATTTAATGTTGTGAATGTGCACAACGAACATACAGACAGAATATCATAACAGTCAATACACAGAGGTGACGTGTGGGCAGGCTCGAGGATAGAAGACGTCTGTCCTGAGAAGAGCCGGAACCACACGATTTCCGCCGCCCCAGAACCTGGTGAATACTGGAGCCGCCAAGTCCCGAATTCCCAGGTGATCACCGTCCCCGACTGTCGGATCTGGTACTGCTGGCGAAGAACAAAGACAGTCAAGTGTGGGTGTGTGTACACCCAGTAACAACAACGGTGGGAATGCCACCTCCACCTCTCATTCAATATGTTGCAGCGGTCTCAGCTGAAAATGAGCGCCGTCTTGCACAGCCTCCTCACAAACGACCGGTTCTCCTGCAAATTTTCACAATAACAGAGTTACAAATCTCACAAAAAGGCTGAGAGTATTACCTCCTATGAAGTATGATATCTCGGCAACGAGGTGGAGATGACGTCTGGTCTTTATGGAGTGAGATGATGTTGAGTAGATGGGTGACAGCTGTCAAGAGGTAATGAGCGACAGCTGTCACCCTCGGCTGTGTCCATGGCGGCAGCGCCCTCTCGTGCCTGAAGCCCGCACTTCAGGCAGGGCGCCCTCTGGTGGTGGGCCAGCAGTACCTCTTCTGGCGGCCCACACAACAGGACCCCCCCCTCAACGGGCGCCTCCTGGCGCCCGACCAGGTTTGTCGGGGTGTCGGCGGTAGAAGTCGGCCAGGAGGGCCGGATCCAGGATGAAGCTCCTCTTCACCCAGGAGCGTTCTTCGGGTCCATACCCCTCCCAGTCCACCAGGTACTGGAACCCCCGACCCATCCGACGGACGTCCAGGAGCCGGCGCACCGTCCAAGCCGGCTCCCCGTCGATGATCCGAGCAGGAGGCGGCGCCGGTCCGGGAGCACAGAGGGGTGAGGTGTGGTGAGGTTTGATGCGGGACACATGGAAAACCGGATGGATCCGCAGTGAAGCCGGGAGTTGGAGCTTCACTGCGGCAGGACTGAGGACTTTGAGGATCCTGAAGGGGCCAATGTACCTGTCCTGAAGTTTTGGGGAGTCCACCTGGAGGGGGATGTCCTTCGTGGAAAGCCACACCTCCTGCCCGGGCTGGTAAGCAGGGGCCGGGGATCGCCGGCGGTCTGCATGGGTCTTCGCCCTCGTCCGGGCCTTCAACAAGGCAGAACGGGCGGAGCGCCACACCCGACGGCACTTCCGCAGGTGGGCCTGGACCGAGGGCACACCGACCTCTCCCTCCACCACGGGAAACAACGGGGGCTGATACCCCAAACACACCTCAAATGGGGAGAGGCCGGTGGCAGAAGACACCTGGCTGTTATGCGCATACTCGATCCAGGCCAGATGGTTACTCCAGGCCGTCGGGTGCGTGGATGTGACGCAGCGGAGGGTCTGTTCCAAGTCCTGGTTGGCCCGCTCTGCCTGTCCGTTCGTCTGTGGATGGTACCCGGACGAGAGGCTCACGGTGGCCCCCAGTTCCCTGCAGAAGCTCCTCCAGACGTGTGAGGAGAACTGGGGACCACGATCTGAGACGATGTCGGAGGGTATCCCATGCAGACGGACGACGTGGTGGACCAGGAGGTCTGCTGTCTCCTGGGCTGTTGGGAGCTTCGGGAGGGCCACGAAGTGGGCCGCCTTGGAGAATTGGTCCACTATCGTGAAGATGGTGGTGTTGCCCTGGGACGGCGGGAGGCCCGTGACGAAATCCAGGCCAATGTGGGACCAGGGGCGATGAGGCACCGGCAGCGGCTGGAGGAGTCCTTGGGCCTTCTTATGTACTGCCTTGCCCCTGGCACAGGTGGTGCAGGCCTGGATATATTCCCGGACGTCGGCCTCCATAGACGCCCACCAGAAGCGCTGCCGGACAACTGCCACGGTCCTTCGCACCCCTGGATGACAGGAGAGCTTGGAACCGTGACAGAAGTCCAAGACTGCAGCTCTGGCCTCTGGTGGGACGTACTGACGGTTCTTCGGACCGGTTCCAGGGTCCGGGCTCCGTGCCAGGGCCTCCCGGACGGTCTTCTCCACGTCCCAGGTGAGGGTGGCCACGATAGTGGACTCCGGAATGATGGGCTCCGGTGGATCTGACAGCTCTGTTTTGACTTCGTCTTCGTGTACCCGGGACAAGGCATCCGATCTCTGGTTCTTCGTCCCGGGGCGATAGGTGATCCGGAAGTCGAAACGCCTGAAGAACAGTGACCAGCGGGCTTGCTTGGGGTTCAGCCGCTTGGCGGTCCTGATATACTCCAGGTTCCGATGGTCAGTGAAAACCGTGAACGGCACAGACGCTCCCTCCAACAGGTGTCTCCACTCCTCAAGAGCCTCCTCAAGAGTTCTCGATTGCCGACGTCATAGTTCCGTTCAGCCGGGGTCAACCTGCGGGAAAAGTAGGCACACGGGTGAAGAACCTTATCGGTCTCTCCGCTCTGGGACAGCACGGCTCCTATCCCTGAGTCAGAGGCGTCCACTTCAACCATGAACTGGCGGCTAGGGTCGGGCTGCACCAAAACTGGCGCAGTAGAGAACCGTCGTTTCAACTCCTTGAACGCGGCTTCGCACCGATCTGACCAGGTTAAGGGGTCAGGGGGGGCTAACTACCTGACTGTAGCCCTTAATGAACCTCCTATAGAAATTAGCAAAGCCGAGGAACTGTTGCAGCTTCCTACGGCTTGTTGGTTGGGGCCAATCTCTCACCGCCGCAACCTTGGCCGGATCAGGGGCGACAGAGTTGGAGGAGATTCTAAACCCCAGGAAGGACAAAGACGCACGGTGAAACTCGCACTTCTCGCCCTTCACAAACAGTCGGTTCTCTAACAACCGCTGCAGGACCTGACGTACATGCTGGACATGGGTCTCAGGATCCGGAGAAAAGATGAGAATATTGTCCAGATATACGAAGACGAATTGGTACAGGAAGTCCCGCAAGACGCCGTTAACCAAGGCTTGGAACATCGCGGGGGCGTTGGTGAGGCCGAACGGCATGACCAGGTACTCAAAGTGACCTAACGGGGTGTTAAATGCCGTCTTCCATTCGTCTCCCTTCCGGATCCGAACCAGGTGATACGCATTCCTAAGATCCAGCTTAGTAAAGATTTTGGCTCCATGCAGGGGGGTGAACACGGAATCTAACAATCAATCAATTCAATCAATTTTTTTATATAGCGCCAAATCACAACAAACAGTTGCCCCAAGGCGCTTTATATTGTAAGGCAAGGCCATACAATAATTATGTAAAACCCCAACGGTCAAAACGACCCCCTGTGAGCAAGCACTTGGCTACAGTGGGAAGGAAAAACTCCCTTTTAACAGGAAGAAACCTCCAGCAGAACCAGGCTCAGGGAGGGGCAGTCTTCTGCTGGGACTGGTTGGGGCTGAGGGAGAGAACCAGGAAAAAGACATGCTGTGGAGGGGAGCAGAGATCGATCACTAATGATTAAATGCAGAGTGGTGCATACAGAGCAAAAAGAGAAAGAAACAGTGCATCATGGGAACCCCCCAGCAGTCTACGTCTATAGCAGCATAACTAAGGGATGGTTCAGGGTCACCTGATCCAGCCCTAACTATAAGCTTTAGCAAAAAGGAAAGTTTTAAGCCTAATCTTAAAAGTAGAGAGGGTGTCTGTCTCCCTGATCTGAATTGGGAGCTGGTTCCACAGGAGAGGAGCCTGAAAGCTGAAGGCTCTGCCTCCCATTCTACTCTTACAAACCCTAGGAACTACAAGTAAGCCTGCAGTCTGAGAGCGAAGCGCTCTATTGGGGTGATATGGTACTACGAGGTCCCTAAGATAAGATGGGACCTGATTATTCAAAACCTTATAAGTAAGAAGAAGAATTTTAAATTCTATTCTAGAATTAACAGGAAGCCAATGAAGAGAGGCCAATATGGGTGAGATATGCTCTCTCCTTCTAGTCCCCGTCAGTACTCTAGCTGCAGCATTTTGAATTAACTGAAGGCTTTTTAGAGAACTTTTAGGACAACCTGATAATAATGAATTACAATAGTCCAGCCTAGAGGAAATAAATGCATGAATTAGTTTTTCAGCATCACTCTGAGACAAGACCTTTCTGATTTTAGAGATATTGCGTAAATGCAAAAAAGCAGTCCTACATATTTGTTTAATATGCGCTTTGAATGACATATCCTGATCAAAAATGACTCCAAGATTTCTCACAGTATTACTAGAGGTCAGGGTAATGCCATCCAGAGTAAGGATCTGGTTAGACACCATATTTCTAAGATTTGTGGGGCCAAGTACAATAACTTCAGTTTTATCTGAGTTTAAAAGCAGGAAATTAGAGGTCATCCATGTCTTTATGTCTGTAAGACAATCCTGCAGTTTAGCTAATTGGTGTGTGTCCTCTGGCTTCATGGATAGATAAAGCTGGGTATCATCTGCGTAACAATGAAAATTTAAGCAATACCGTCTAATAATACTGCCTAAGGGAAGCATGTATAAAGTGAATAAAATTGGTCCTAGCACAGAACCTTGTGGAACTCCATAATTAACTTTAGTCTGTGAAGAAGATTCCCCATTTACATGAACAAATTGTAATCTATTAGACAAATATGATTCAAACCACCGCAGCGCAGTGCCTTTAATACCTATGGCATGCTCTAATCTCTGTAATAAAATTTTATGGTCAACAGTATCAAAAGCAGCACTGAGGTCTAACAGAACAAGCACAGAGATGAGTCCACTGTCCGAGGCCATAAGAAGATCATTTGTAACCTTCACTAATGCTGTTTCTGTACTATGATGAATTCTAAAACCTGACTGAAACTCTTCAAATAGACCATTCCTCTGCAGATGATCAGTTAGCTGTTTTACAACTACCCTTTCAAGAATTTTTGAGAGAAAAGGAAGGTTGGAGATTGGCCTATAATTAGCTAAGATATAGCTGGGTCAAGTGATGGCTTTTTAAGTAATGGTTTAATTACTGCCACCTTAAAAGCCTGTGGTACATAGCCAACTAACAAAGATAGATTGATCATATTTAAGATCGAAGCATTAAATAATGGTAGGGCTTCCTTGAGCAGCCTGGTAGGAATGGGGTCTAATAAACATGTTGATGGTTTGGATGAAGTAACTAATGAAAATAACTCAGACAGAACAATCGGAGAGAAAGAGTCTAACCAAATACCGGCATCACTGAAAGCAGCCAAAGATAACGATATGTCTTTGGGATGGTTATGAGTAATTTTTTCTCTAATAGTTAAAATTTTGTTAGCAAAGAAAGTCATGAAGTCATTACTAGTTAAAGTTAATGGAATACTCAGCTCAATAGAGCTCTGACTCTTTGTCAGCCTGGCTACAGTGCTGAAAAGAAACCTGGGGTTGTTCTTATTTTCTTCAATTAGTGATGAGTAGAAAGATGTCCTAGCTTTACAGAGGGCTTTTTTTATAGAGCAACAGACTCTTTTTCCAGGCTAAGTGAAGATCTTCTAAATTAGTGAGACGCCATTTCCTCTCCAACTTACGGGTTATCTGCTTTAAGCTACGAGTTTGTGAGTTATACCACGGAGTCAGACACTTCTGATTTAAAGCTCTCTTTTTCAGAGGAGCTACAGCATCCAAAGTTGTCTTCAATGAGGATGTAAAACTATTGACGAGATACTCTATCTCACTTACAGAGTTTAGGTAGCTACTCTGCACTGTGTTGGTATATGGCATTAGAGAACATAAAGAAGGAATCATATCCTTAAACCTAGTTACAGCGCTTTCTGAAAGACTTCTAGTGTAATGAAACTTATTCCCCACTGCTGGGTAGTCCATAAGAGTAAATGTAAATGTTATTAAGAAATGATCAGACAGAAGGGAGTTTTCAGGGAATACTGTTAAGTCTTCTATTTCCATACCATAAGTCAGAACAAGATCTAAGATATGATTAAAGTGGTGGGTGGACTCATTTACTTTTTGAGCAAAGCCAATAGAGTCTAATAATAGATTAAATGCAGTGTTGAGGCTGTCATTCTCAGCATCTGTGTGGATGTTAAAATCGCCCACTATAATTATCTTATCTGAGCTAAGCACTAAGTCAGACAAAAGGTCTGAAAATTCACAGAGAAACTCACAGTAATGACCAGGTGGACGATAGATAATAACAAATAAAACTGGTTTTTGGGACTTCCAATTTGGATGGACAAGACTAAGAGACAAGCTTTCAAATGAATTAAAGCTCTGTCTGGGTTTTTGATTAATTAATAAGCTGGAATGGAAGATTGCTGCTAATCCTCCGCCCTGGCCCGTGCTACGAGCATTCTGACAGTTAGTGTGACTCGGGGGTGTTGACTCATTTAAACTAACATATTCATCCTGCTGTAACCAGGTTTCTGTTAGGCAGAATAAATCAATATGTTGATCAATTATTATATCATTTACCAACAGGGACTTAGAAGAGAGAGACCTAACGTTTAATAGACCACATTTAACTGTTTTAGTCTGTGGTGCAGTTGAAGCTGCTATATTATTTTTTCTTTTTGAATTTTTATGCTTAAATAGATTTTTGCTGGTTATTGGTGGTCTGGGAGCAGGCACCGTCTCTACGGGGATGGGGTAATGAGGGCATGGCAGGGGGAGAGAAGCTGCAGAGAGGTGTGTAAGACTACAACTCTGCTTCCTGGTCCCAACCCTGGATAGTCACGGTTTGGAGGATTTAAGAAAATTGGCCAGATTTCTAGAAATGAGAGCTGCTCCATCCAAAGTGGGATGGATGCCGTCTCTCCTAACAAGACCAGGTTTTCCCCAGAAGCTTTGCCAATTATCTATGAAGCCCACCTCATTTTTTGGACAACACTCAGACAGCCAGCAATTCAAGGAGAACATGCGGCTAAACATGTCACTCCCGGTCCGATTGGGGAGGGGCCCAGAGAAAACTACAGAGTCCGACATTGTTTTTGCAAAGTTACACACCGATTTAATGTTAATTTTAGTGACCTCCGATTGGCGTAACCGGGTGTCATTACTGCCGACGTGAATTACAATCTTACCAAATTTACGCTTAGCCTTAGCCAGCAGTTTCAAATTTCCTTCAATGTCGCCTGCTCTGGTCCCCGGAAAACAATTGACTATGGTTGCTGGTGTCGCTAACTTCACATTTCTCAAAACAGAGTCGCCAATAACCAGAGTTTGATCCTCGGCGGGTGTGTCGTCGAGTGGGGAAAAACGGTTAGAGATGTGAACGGGTTGGCGGTGTACACGGGGCTTCTGTTTAGGGCTACGCTTCCTCCTCACAGTCACCCAGTCAGCCTGCTTTCCCGGCTGCTCGGGATCTGCCAGGGGGGAACTAACGGCGGCTAAGCTACCTTGGTCCGCACCGACTACAGGGGCCTGGGTAGCTGTAGAATTTTCCACGGTGCGGAGCCGAGTCTCCAATTCGCCCAGCCTGGCCTCCAAAGCTACGAATAAGCTACACTTATTACAAGTACCGTTACTGCTAAAGGAGGCCGAGGAATAACTAAACATTTCACACCCAGAGCAGAAAAGTGCGGGAGAGACAGGAGAAGCCGCCATGCTAAATCGGCTAAGAGCTAGTAGCTACGCTAACCTAGCGGATTCCTAAAAACACGCAAAGTGAATAATGTGTAAATAATTTAGAGGTGATTCAGCAGAAGGAGTGCTTTAGTTAAGGCACGTAAAGATTACACTGGGAAACAAATCGTAATCTAGATAACTAGATCAATCTAACTGCGCAGATTAAACAGCTAACAGATACAGAAAAACACCGCTGTGCTCCGGAACAGGAAGTGATACAATACCGCAGTGAGAGCCAACCACCAGTAGAGGCAAGCAAGAGGCAACGGGTATCGGTTGCGAACCGTAATCTCATTCAGCCCCCTGTAATCAATACATGGACGAAGTCCGCCATCTTTCTTGCCCACAAAAAAGAAACCTGCCCCCATCGGGGAGGTGGAGTTCCGGATCAGCCCGGCAGCTAATGAGTCCCGGATGTAGGTCTCCATTGATTTGCCCTCATGTCGTGAGAGGTTGTACAGCCTGCTGGACGGGAACTCAACGCCTGGAACCAAATCAATGGCACAATCGTACGGGCGGTGCGGGGGAAGGGTGAGTGCCAGATCCTTGCTGAAGACGTCAGCAAGATCGTGGTACTCAACCGGCACTGCCGTCAGATTGGGAGGGACTTTGACCTCCTCCTTAGCCTGTGAACCGGGAGGAACCGAGGATCCTAAACACCCCCGATGGCAGGTTTCACTCCACTGAACCACCACCCCAGACGGCCAATCAATCCGGGGATTGTGCTTCAACATCCATGGGATGCCCAAAATCACGCGGGAGGTAGAAGGAGTCACAAAAAACTCAATCTCCTCCCGATGGTTTCCAGACACTACCAGAGTTACTGGTTGTGTCTTGTGTGTGAGTAAAGGGAGGAGGGTGCCATCTAGTGCCCGCACCTGCAATGGCAAAGGAAGCGCCACCAGCGGGAGCCCTACCTCCCTTGCCCATCTGCTGTCTAGCAGATTCCCTTCTGACCCCGTGTCCACCAGTGCTCGGGCTTGAAGGGTTAAATCCCCGCTCAGGATTGTGACTGGGAGTCACTGCTGCTATAGACTTAGACTGCTGGGGGTGGGGGGGGGGGGGGTTCCCATGATGCACCCAGTGTTTCTTTTTATTCACCTCTTTTTGCTCTGTATGCACCACTCTGCTTTTAATCATTGGTTATTGATCTCTGCTCTCTTCCACAGCATGTCTTTTTCCTGATTCTCTCCCCTCAGCCCCAACCAGTCCCAGCAGAAGACTGCCCCTCCCTGAGCCTGGTTCTGCTGGAGGTTTCGTCCTGTTAAAAGGGAGTTTTTCCTTCCCACTGTCGCCAAGTGCTTGCTCATAGGGGGTCGTTTTGACCATTGGGGTTTTTCTATAATTATTGTATGGCTTTTGCCTTACAATATAAAGCGCCTTGGGGCGACTGTTTGTTGTGATTTGGTGCTATATAAATAAAATTGATTTGATTTGATCTGATCTTTGGTAGTTCTTCGTTCAGTCCCGGTACTTCTCAATGTTGTCATGCTCCTTGTTTCTAGTGTGCCTGTCACTTCTGGGCGCGCGCGCGAACACACACACACACACACACACAGACACACCAGGAAAAAAAAACATCACATGGTCTTCTTCAAACTCCAGTGAATTATTTTGTGATGATTTTTGGCTCTTTATCCTCAAGACACTGAAAAAAAACATAATGAGTAATAAAGAAACGTGTTACAGCTGTAAAAAGCCTGAAAAGATACAATTTACTCAAAATAAACAAAAAATAATAATAATATAAAACCACCCAACAACTGAATTTTAACCTGTTAATAGCTTTGTTGAATGTCATTTGAATAGAATGAGTGAATATTATCAGTCACAAAAAACTCAATCTCCTCCCGATGGTTTCCAGACACTACCAGAGTTACTGGTTGTGTCTTGTGTGTGAGTAAAGGGAGGAGGGTGCCATCTAGTGCCCGCACCTGCAATGGCGAAGGAAGCGCCACCAGAGGGAGCCCTACCTCCCTTGCCCATCTGCTGTCTAGCAGATTCCCTTCTGACCCCGTGTCCACCAGTGCTCGGGCTTGAAGGGTTAAATCCCCACTCAGGATTGTGACTGGGAGTCGTGTGGCAATTTGTGTGTGTCTCACTTGAATGGTTTGACCCCTCCTTAGCCCAGTCTCTAAGGGCGGTTGTTGTCGTTTTGGCCGTTTGGGGCAGTTTCTCTGTGTGTGCTCAGTTGAGCTGCAGAGAAAACACTCTCCACGGATCAGCCTCCCCATTTTGGCCCTGTGCGTTTCCCTAACAACGTCAGCAGGGGGAGCTGTTGCCCCACAAAGCGCTGCGGCTGTGGAGCGTGGGGAGGGCGGCGCCTTATCGAACCCGGAAGGGAGAGGGGCGGCGCGTATCCGGTCACGTCCTTCGCCACGCTCCCGACGGCGTTCCTCCAACCGATTGTCTAACCGTATAACGAGATCGATAAGCCCATCTAAATCCCGCGGTTCCTCCTTAGCTACCAGCTGCTCCTTCAGAACCAACGACAGTCCGTTTACGAAGGCGGCGCGGAGCGCAACGTTATTCCAGCCGGACCTCGCAGCCGCGATGCGGAAGTTGACTGCATAAGCGGCTGCGCTCTCGCGTCCCTGTCTCATTGACAGCAGCACGGTTGAAGCGGTCTCTCCTCTGTTAGGGTGATCAAACACTGTTCTGAACTCCCCCACAAACCCAGTGTATGCTGATAACAACCGTGAGTTCTGTTCCCAGAGCGCCGTAGCCCAGGCGCGTGCTTTACCCCGAAGCAGAGCAATCACATAAGCTATTTTACTAGCATCTGACGCGTACATGACGGGACGTTGTGCGAAGACGAGCGAACACTGCATAAGAAAGTCCGCGCACGTCTCCACACAACCTCCGTACGGCTCAGGAGGGCTTATGTATGCTTCAGGGGATGGTGGGAGGGGTTGTTGAACCACCACTGGAACATTTATATCCTGCACAGGGTCGGCAGGAGGACGAGCTGCAGCAGCGCCCTGAGCGCTCGCCGCCATCTGTGCGGAGAGAGCCTCCACCCTGCGGTTCAGGAGGATGTTTTGCTCAGTCATTTGATCCAACCGAGCCGTAAAGGCGGTGAGAATGTGCTGCAGCTCACCAATCACGTCTCCTGCAGACGCCTGCGCTCCCTGCTCTCCCATTGGTCATTCAACAGCCGGGTGACGCCCCTCAGAGTCCATGACGCTGGCCGAGATATCCTGTTGGGAAAGTGTAGTGACACGGACCCACAACAGGGGGCGCAAATGAACGGTCAATAGATGAGCCAAAAAGTAACAATTTAATGTTGTGAATGTGCACAACGAACATACAGACATCACAGAATATCATAACAGTCAATACACAGAGGTGACGTGTGGGCAGGCTCGAGGATAGAAGACGTCTGTCCTGAGAAGAGCCGGAACCACACGATTTCCACCGCCCCAGAACCTGGTGAATACTGGAGCCGCCAAGTCCCGAATTCCCAGGTGATCACCGTCCCCGACTGTCGGATCTGGTACTGCTGGCGAAGAACAAAGACAGTCAAGTGTGGGTGTGTGTACACCCAGTAACAACAACGGTGGGAATGCCACCTCCACCTCTCATTCAATATGTTGCAGCGGTCTCAGCTGAAAAGGAGCGCCGTCTTGCACAGCCTCCTCACAAACGAGCGGTTCTCCTGCAAATTCTCACAATAACAGAGTTACAAATCTCACAAAAAGGCTGAGAGTATTACCTCCTATGAAGTATGATATCTCGGCAACGAGGTGGAGATGACGTCTGGTCTTTATGGAGTGAGATGATGTTGAGTAGATGGGTGACAGCTGTCAAGAGGTAATGAGCGACAGCTGTCACCCCCGGCTGTGTCCATGGCGGCAGCGCCCTCTCGTGCCTGAAGCCCGCACTTCAGGCAGGGTGCCCTCTGGTGGTGGGCCAGCAGTACCTCCTCTTCTGGCGGCCCACACAACAGTAAGAGTAGAATGGGAGGCAGAGCTTTCAGCTTTCAGGCTCCTCTCCTGTGGAACCAGCTCCCAATTTGGATCAGGGAGACAGACACCCTCTCTACTTTTAAGATTAGGCTTAAAACTTTCCTTTTTGAAAAAGCTTATAGTTAGGGCTGGATCAGGTGACCCTGAACCATCCCTTAGTTATGCTGCTATAGACTTAGACTGCTGGGGGTGGGGCGGGTTCCCATGATGCACCCAGTGTTTCTTTTTATTCACCTCTTTTTGCTCTGTATGCACCACTCTGCTTTTAATCATTGGTGATTGATCTCTGCTCTCTTCCACAGCATGTCTTTTTCCTGATTCTCTCTCCTCAGCCCCAACCAGTCCCAGCAGAAGACTGCCCCTCCCTGAGCCTGGTTCTGCTGGAGGTTTCGTCCTGTTAAAAGGGAGTTTTTCTTTCCCACTGTCGCCAAGTGCTTGCTCATAGGGGGTCGTTTTGACCATTGGGGTTTTTCTATAATTATTGTATGGCTTTTGCCTTACAATATAAAGCGCCTTGGGGCAACTGTTTGTTGTGATTTGGTGCTATATAAATAAAATTGATTTGATTTGATCTGATCTTTGGTAGTTCTTCGTTCAGTCCCCGGTACTTCTCAATGTTGTCATGCTCCTTGTTTCTAGTGTGCCTGTCACTTCTGGGCGCGCGCGCGAACACACACACAGACACAAACACACACACGCGCGACCACACACACACGAACACACACACACACCAGGAAAAAAAAACATCACATGGTCTTCTTCAAACTCCAGTGAATTATTTTGTGATGATTTTTGGCTCTTTATCCTCAAGACACTGAAAAAAAACAAAAAAACATAATGAGTAATAAAGAAACGTGTTACAGCTGTAAAAAGCCTGAAAAGATACTATTTACTCAAAATAAACAAAAAATAATAATAATATAAAACCACCCAACAACTGAATTTTAACCTGTTAATAGCTCATTTGAATAGAATGAGTGAATATTATGAGCGAAGCGGCGTGCAGTTCACTCATGGTACAGGAAGTTCCAAACAGGAAGTGCCAACTTTTGAGTCCACAATGAAACAGGAAATGTCAAATGTTGAACACTTCCTGGCATGGGTGGTGCGAGATTGGAGGCCACAGTTGCACTGGACTCCCCTGAAATCTAATTGGACATAGATGATTGACATGTCACTGTCATGGTCTACTTCCCAATCCTGTTTTTAACCTAGTTGTAGTTTGTGAGTTTTTTCCCCAGATGGCGCACTCAGAGCCGATTCACACCTGCTGTGCCTCACCGCTCATCACAGTTGCACACCTGCCGTGTATGAGCGGCTGATGAGCAGCAGGCTATTTAAACTCAGCCTTTCAGCTCACTGGTGGCCAGATACTTGATGATCATCTTCCTAGCATTCCAGTCCTGCCTGGTGCTTTCCGAGACGCCTGACCTTAAGCTCGTCTTCCTGCTGCTCCCATGCGCTAAGAGCTTCTTGCAGCTATACTCAAGGTAACCTGGCCAGCTTTCTAATTCCTGTAAAAAAGTAAGTCCCTTTGGCTGCTCCCTTGTTTAGACTCGGGGTCACCACAGCAAAACCAAGGTGGATCTGCATGTTGAATTGGAACAGGTTTTACGCCGAATGCCCTTCCTGACGCAACTCCACATTACATGGAGAAATGTGGCAAGGGTGGGATTTGAACCCGGAACCTTCCGCACTGAAACCAAGCGCATTAACCACTTGGCCATCACCCCTGCTAGCTCTTTAATTCCTGTGTTAGAGCTTATTGTCTTTCCTGGTGTACCAGACGCTATCCTGCGTGGCTCCCACGCTACCCTGATCCCTGGCTCCACATCTACCCGCACAGCAATGTCACTTTAGAACTCTCCGGCTCTCAGCGCAGAGTGCGTGGTTCTGCTCCACTCCAGTTAAGTTCCTTCATGTCTCTGTAGAATTCCACTCTCTCTCATTCCTGCCTATGACTGTACATGTCTAAAAACTATTCCCAAGACCTGTAGGAACTCTGACATTGAACTATTAAGATCTTTTCAAGCTGTCAAGCTCCGCTTAATTGGAACTGCGTCACAGACGCGTGGCACTTGACCTCTGACCTCAGAAGATATTTCATGAATTATGAACAATTCCTGAAAATCAAACCTTATTTCCTAAATGGAGAACATTATTTCCTGAACTGTGAACACTTCTTTTTTAAGCCTCCTGTAAACTGTGAACTGTTGAAGGCATCCTATGTTATGAGTGCAAACACTCACCATCTTACTCCTCCATTCTCCTAGTTCCTCATCTCAGCTCCGTGTGTCCGACCTGGTCCCTGGCTCTGAACCTCTCAAGATACCAGTTATTTTGCAAGACTGGCTCGGGAACCTGCAGCTCCCTATTTTTCCACCGCCACGAGCAGGCTGACTCTCCACTCTGCAGGTGCCCCCACCGCAGCATTATTATTTCCCTTTTTGTAAATAAACATCTTTGCGTTCATAACCATAACCATAAACCATAGACAACATTTAGTTACACACATCAAGCCTCCTGTGAAAAAAGAGCCTGATCTGACCCTTTTTATAGAGGCTGTCTGTGTTGATGTTCCAGTCCAAGTTGTTATCCAGGTGAACACCTAGATATTTGTATGTGAGCACACACTCAATGTCCTGTCCATGTATGTTTACTGGCTGGATAGAGTTCCTTTCCTTGCCAAAAGTGATGGTAATTTCTTTGGTCTTATTTGTGTTCAGAGATAGTGAGTTTTTGGTGCTCCATTCACAGAAGGCTGTGATCAGGTCTCTGTACTCCCCCTCCTGGTTGTTCTTAACACACGCCACAATGACTGTCATCAGAATACTTCTGAATGTGACACGTGTCCGAGTGGTATTTAAAGTCAGGCATTTAGATGGTAAACAGGAAGGGTGCGAGCATATTTCCTTCTGGAGCTCCAACGCAGCTCACAACAGTGTCCAAAATGGTGCTGCCCAGCCTCACGTATTGAGGCTGACCCGTCAGGTAACTGTGGATCCTGTTTATGAAGGTCGCATCCACCCCCAATCCCTCCAGCTTTTGTTTGAGGATGTCCGGTAGGATAGTGTCAAATGCACTTGAGCAATCAAAGAACATCATCTTCACATATCCACCAGGTTCATCCAGGAAGGAGTAGGTCCGATGCAGCAGAAAAAGAATGGCATCATCTACTCCAGTTGCCTCCTGATAGACAAACTGCAGTGGGTCCTGTGCATGTTGTACTTGCGTTCTGAGAAGGTGCAGGACCAGCCGCTCCAGCGCCTTCATGATGTGAGATGTAAGAGCCACTGGTCTGTAGTTTTTTATTTTTATCTCAGTAGCACGTTCTTCTTTAGGCACCGGAACAAGACAAGATGATTTCCACAGAACAGGGACTCATCCGGTTTGAAGTTTGAAGATGCCTGTGATGGTTTGTATCCGCCTCCACACATCCTTGGTGTTATTAGCTTTCAACCTTCTCTCCAGCTTCCGTTTGTAATTCAGTCTAGACTTTCTCAAACTCCTTTTCATCTCCCGCTGTATATCCTTATGTTTTTCCTGTCACCAGCCTTAAACACCCTCTTCTTCCTATTTAGAAGATGCTTGGTGTCTGCTGTGACCAAGGGTTTATTATTGGGAAAGCACCTGGCAGTTGTAAAAGGCAGAACAACATCCATGCAAAAATTAATATAATCTGTTGTGCATTCCACCATTCTGTCAATGTTAATGTCAGTTTCAGTACTCCAGCTGTTGTCCTTTAAATTCTGGATTTCACTCCAGTCAGTACATTCAAAGCAGTCTCTCAGGGATTCACAAGCCTCTGGAGTCCAATTCATAATTGTCCAAATTGTTACTGGCTGTGTGAATACATACACGTCAACCCCTTTGAGGGTCTACCTGTATAACCAAGTGAGAAAATCCATAAAATCAACACAAAATCCTTATAACCTCCAAATCGCACCAAAATCAGTTTTATTACAGTACACACAACCGCATAGAGGTATCATGTAACTGGGTTTTTGTCCACATATTATGAGTTGCCACAATGACATTAAAGTCAGGAACATTAGTATTTCCTCCACAGTTGAATTTCAAACAATAGAGATCTAGTATTCATGCATCAAGCTGAATTTTATAGAACTGAATGTGTCAAATTTTGTTATTTTTTACAGTCACTAGTGGAAATACATTAATAAAATCATGAAAAATAAATTGAATATAATGAACAAAATAAAACATACCTCAGAACTTCATCAAGTGTATCGAAAAGCGCCTCTCCAGTGCCGATGTTGCAGACGGCATGTCAATGATCCTCAACTTCACCCCGTGTGTTTATTAGGGATGGGTATCTAAGATTTTCTCGATACCATTATTGATTCCGCTTATCGATCCGATTCCTTATCGATTCCCTTATCGATACCTCTTGTGAATTTTTTGTGTACTAAAAGTAGGCTTTACAGGTTTTCTATGTCAGCGGGTAAAAGAGCTTTTTCTTATCGTGCACCCACTCTGTGGTACGGTCTTCCTGCGACCGTGAGGCAGTTGGAGTCTGTGGACTTTTTTAAGTCCAGCCTTAAAGCCTATTTTTATTGTCTTTCTTATGAATAGTTTTTATGTTTTATCTGTTTTATTCTTTTACTTCTGTTTTTAATTATGTATTTTAATTTTTTTAATTTTTATTTATTTATTTTAATTTTTATGTTGAACTGTTCTATGTGAGGTGCCTTGAGATGGCTTTTGTTGTGATTTGGTGCTTTATAAGCCAATTAAATTGAAATTGAATTGAACAACATTTTATTGAGTCTTAAAGTAAATAAATATGAAATTGGTCACTGGATCCTTAAACTTTGGACATAATAAACTCTACATGGTGGATCCTTGATCTCTGGGCATAAATAGAAATAAACAAAATCTGTAGTTTTTGTCAAAAGCATTTCCTTTCAGACATTTTGGCATGAATGTCTTTCCATACATCTGAGCTGAGCTCTTACAGCTGGCTGTGCTGTATGTCAGCATCAGTTTAATTCATAAAGAACACAGGACATCTCATTTTGTGAAGGAAAAATGGGACACCACGTCAAAGGCTATTTTCATGACGTCATAGACTGTAGTGGACCAACGGCAAAGGTAGTGTCATTTTTATCACATGTACATCAATGATGGCCAGCGACTAAGTCACCCTGTGCAGTGGACGCGTTAAATGTACGTGTTTAGCAATTTACTCATTGAATATTCCATGTACATTTCTAATCCTTTATTTTCTGGAATAGAGATGTGGAGCTTGGCCAACGGCTCATGTCTGACTACAAAGAAGGAAAGGGCTATTCATACTTTGACTCTAAGTGGCTTCGGGAAATTTTGTACCATCAGATTACAGCCAAATCAAGCTACTGCTTTTTAAAAGCAGGTTGCACACACTCACAGAACATTGGTGATGTCCCACATAGACTGTGGATTTGTTGCAACAAAAAGACAGGCAAAGTGGAGAGTGTTTACTGCTCTTGTTTTTCTGGGTAAAGATCAATGGCAAACAAGATGAAAGTATTGTCACATATTAAGTTCTCTGATGTACCCAAATCATTGTTCTATTTTTCTTTTTGCATTTCAGATATGGGTCAACATGCAACCACATTGCAGCAGTGCTGTTTAAGGTAGATCACGCATGGCAGAAAGGCTGGACAAAGTCTTGTACATCGCTTCCAAATTCATGGACAGCACCAGCCACAGGAAAACAAGAAGTGAAACCCATTAAAATCTTAGGTAGAGTTGCCAGGTGGTGCCACCAGTCCATTAACGTATTGTATAGACGACAATACATTCATGTAGTGTTTTACCACTCCAGAATTGCTGCTTCCTAGTGACTTGTACATTTTAGAACCATGCCATTGCATGACTGAACTTTTTACCTTGTAGGTTTTGTTGACTAGTATGACTTGTACATGTATCACAGGAGCAGAAGGCAAGTCTACAATCCATCCAGTTGCTAGGCATTTGTTTAAGCCAGCAGAGCGGAGGAAGCCAACACTTGCCTCATTAGTGAATGGGCTATATGACAGCTGCCCTGAGGCCTGCCTCTTTCACTATGTGGACCTGGGAGATGCACCAAAATATGACCCAGGTAGTGACATCAATGTTGCCATTGGACAAGAGGTGGAAACATCCCCAGCTGTGCCTTCTAGCTTAGTAGATCTTGCAGCAAAACACGATGCCATAGGTGTGTATTAGACTATTAGTTTTGTTTTCTTATGCTTTGTTGAGCAACTTTATTTCATGGTGGAAAGCTAAATGTAAAGCTTTTGTTTTACCACTTCAGCCTTTTACCATGAATAGTATGCATGGGTATTTGAAAATGACCTGTAAGGAAATAAACTATGAATTTTAATATGAAATCAGTTTTTATTGGGTTGCTTGGTTGTATTTCCAAGATGTAGCCACGTTCATAGAGAATCTACCTCAGTACGGTGATGGTGAGGTGCAGAGCCTTGAGATGTACACCAGGGGCCAATCAACAAACAGCAAATGGTTAGACCTGAGAAAGGGTCGGATCACTGGTTCTGTTGCTCATGAAGTACTCACCAAAGTAAGTATAATTTGGTTGACCAAAAACTTGGAAGTTTGTTTAATATTATGAAGTTGAAATCATGTCCTCCGATATTACTGCTTTGCCAGGTACGATGCTTAAAGCGAGGACCCCAGGACATATCGAGACTGATATAGAAAATAATGGGTTACACAAGTGCCTCATCTGACCTGACAGCTGTAAAATACGGACGTTTGAAGGAACCAGTGGCAGCACGAGCCTACATGTCCCTCTATAAAGAACAGAGTCACACAAAGCCAATCTTCCAGTTCCAGTGTGGTTTAGTGGTGTGTGCCGACCAGGTCTATCTTGGGGCCAGCCCAGATGGCTTGACCTCTATACTAGGCCTAGTACTAGGCCTCTACTGGTGCTTGGCTCTCACTGCGGTATTGTATCACTTCCTGTTCCGGAGCACAGCAGTGTTTTGCTGTATCTGTTAGCTGTTTAATCTTCACAGTTAGATTGATCTAGTTAACTAGATAACGATTTGTTTCACAGTGTAATCTTCACGTGCCTTAACTAAAGCACTCCCTCTGCTGAATCACCTCTAAATTATTTACACATTATTTACTTTGTGTGTTTTTAGGAATCCGCTAGCTTAGCGCAGCTACTAGCTCTTAGCCGGTTTAGCATGGCAGCTTCTCCTGTCTCTCCCGCACTTTTCTGCTCTGGGTGTGAAATGTTTAGTTATTCCTCGGCCTCCTTTAGCAGTAATGGTACTTGTAATAAGTGTAGCTTATTCGTAGCTTTGGAGGCCAGGCTGGGCGAATTGGAGACTCGGCTCCGGACCTTGGAAAATCCTACAGCTAGCCAGGCCCCTGTAGTCGGTGCGGACCAAGGTAGCTTAGCCGCCGTTAGTTCCCCTCCGGCAGATCCCGAGCAGCCGGGAAAGCAGGCCAACTGGGTGACTGTGAGGAGGAAGCGTAGTTCTAAACAGAAGCCCCGTGTACACCGCCAACCCGTTCACATCTCTAACCGTTTTTCCCCACTCGGCAACACACCCACCGAGGAACAAACTCTGGTTATTGGCGACTCTGTTTTGAGAAATGTGAAGGTAGTGACACCAGCAACCATAGTCAATTGTCTTCCGGGGGCCAGAGCAGGTGACATTGAAGGAAATTTGAAACTGCTGGCTAAGGCTAAGCGTAAATTTGGTAAGATTGTAATTCACGTTGGCAGTAATGACACCCAGTTACGCCAATCGGAGGTCACTAAAATTAACATTGAATCGGTGTGTAACTTTGCAAAAACAATGTCGGATTCTGTAGTTTTCTCTGGGCCCCTCCCCAATCGGACCGGGAGTGACATGTTTAGCCGCATGTTCTCCCTGAATTTCTGGCTGTCTGAGTGGTGTCCAAAAAATGAGGTGGGCTTCATAGATAATTGGCAAAGCTTCTGGGGAAAAGCTGGTCTTGTTAGGCGAGACAGCATCCATCCCACTTTGGATGGAGCAGCTCTCATTTCTAGAAATCTGGCCAATTTTATTAAATCCTCCAAACCTTGACTATCCAGGGTTGGGACCAGGAAGCAGAGTTGTAGTCTTACACACCTCTCTGCAGCTTCTCCCCCCCTGCCATCCCCTCATTACCCCATCCCCGTAGAGACGGTGCCTGCTCCCAGACCACCGATAACTAGCAAAAATCTATTTAAGCATAAAAATTCAAAAAGAAAAAATAATATAGCAGCTTCAACTGCACCACAGACTAAAACAGTTAAATGTGGTCTATTAAACATTAGATCTCTCTCTTCGAAGTCCCTGTTAGTAAATGATATAATAATTGATCAACATATTGATTTATTCTGCCTTACAGAAACCTGGTTACAGCAGGATGAATATGTTAGTTTAAATGAGTCAACACCCCAGAGTCACACTAACTGCCAGAACGCTCGTAGCACAGGCCGAGGTGGAAGATTATCAGCAATCTTCCACTCCAGCTTATTAATTAATCAAAAACCCAGACTGAGCTTTAATTAATTTGAAAGCTTGTCTCTTAGTCTTGTCCATCCAAATTGGAAGTCCCAAAAACCAGTTTTATTTGTTGTTATCTATCGTCCACCTGGTCGTTACTGTGAGTTTCTCTGTGAATTTTCAGACCTTTTGTCTGATTTAGTGCTTAGCTCAGATAAGATAATTATAGTGGGCGATTTTAACATCCACACAGATGCTGAGAATGACAGCCTCAACACTGCATTTAATCTACTGTTAGACTCGACTGGCTTTGCTCAAAATGTAAATGAGTCCACCCATCACTTTAATCATACCTTAGATCTTGTTCTGACTTATGGTATGGAAATTGAAATCTTAACAGTATTCGCTGCAAACTCCCTTCTGTCTGATCATTTCTTAATAACATTTACATTTACTCTGATGGACTACCCAGCAGTGGGGAATAAGTTTCATTAAGTAGAAGTCTTTCAGAAAGTGCTGTAACTAGGTTTAAGGATATGATTCATTCTTTATGTTCTCCAATGCCATATACCAACACAAGGCAGAGTAGCTACCTAAACTCTGTGAGTGAAATAGATTATCTCGTCAATAGTTTTATATCCTCATTGAGGACAACTTTGGATGCTGTAGCTCCTCTGAAAAAGAGAGCCTTAAATCAGAAGTGCCTGACTCCGTGGTATAACTCACAAACTCGCAGCTTAAAGCAGATAACCCATACGTTGGAGAGGAAATGGCGTCTCACTAATTTTGAAGATCTTCACTTAGCCTGGAAAAAGAGTCTGTTGCTCTATAAAAAAGCCCTCCGTAAAGCTAGGACATCTTACTACTCATCACTAATTGAAGAAAATAAGAACAACCCCAGGTTTCTTTTCAGCACTGTAGCCAGGCTGACAAAGAGTCAGAGCTCTATTGAGCCGAGTATTCCTTTAACTTTAACTAGTAATGACTTCATGACTTTCTTTGCTAATAAAATTTTAACTATTAGAGAAAAAATTACTCATAACCATCCCAAAGAGATATCGTTCTCTTTGGCTGCTTTCAGTGATGCCGGTATTTGGTTAGACTCTTTCTCTCCGATTGTTCTGTCTGAGTTATTTTCATTAGTTACTTCCTCCAAACCATCAGCATGTCTATTAGACCCCATTCCTACCAGGCTGCTCAAGGAAGCCCTACCATTAATTAATGCTTCGATCTTAAATATGATCAGTCTGTCTTTATTAGTTGGCTATGTACCACAGGCTTTTAAGGTGGCAGTAATTAAACCATTACTTAAAAAGCCATCACTTGACCCAGCTATCTTAGCTAATTATAGGCCAATCTCCAACCTTCCTTTTCTCTCAAAAATTCTTGAAAGGGTAGTTGTAAAACAGCTAACTGATCATCTGCAGAGGAATGGTCTATTTGAAGAGTTTCAGTCAGGGTTTAGAATTCATCATAGTACAGAAACAGCATTAGTGAAGGTTACAAATGATCTTCTTATGGCCTCAGACAGTGGACTCATCTCTGTGCTTGTTCTGTTAGACCTCAGTGCTGCTTTTGATACTGTTGACCATAAAATTTTATTACAGAGATTAGAGCATGCCATAGGTATTAACAGCACTGCGCTGCGGTGGTTTGAATCATATTTATCTAATAGATTACAATTTGTTCATGTAAATGGGGAATCTTCTTCACAGACTTGGATGACCTCTAATTTCCTGCTTTTAAACTCAGATAAAACTGAAGTTATTGTACTTGGCCCCACAAATCTTAGAAACATGGTGTCTAACCAGATCCTTACTCTGGATGGCATTACCCTGACCTCTAGTAATACTGTGAGAAATCTTAGAGTCATTTTTGATCAGGATATGTCATTCAGTGCGCATATTAAACAAATATGTAGGACTGCTTTTTTGCATTTGCTCAATATCTCTAAAATTAGAAAGGTCTTGTCTCAGAGTGATGCTGAAAAACTAATTCATGCATTTATTTCCTCTAGGCTGGACTATTGTAATTCATTATTATCAGGTTGTCCTAAAAGTTCCCTGAAAAGCCTTCAGTTAATTCAAAATGCTGCAGCTAGAGTACTGACAGGGACTAGAAGGAGAGAGCATATCTCACCCATATTGGCCTCTCTTCATTGGCTTCCTCATTGGCTCACAGGGGGTCGTTTTGACCGTTGGGGTTTTTCCGTAATTATTGTATGGCTTTGCCTTACAATATAAAGCGCCTTGGGGCAACTGTTTGTTGTGATTTGGCGCTATATAAATAAAATTGATTTGATTTGGTTGAGTGCATGTGTTGTGGTCTGGGTTTGGTGGAAATCAAGTGTCCGATCAGCATAGCCCATCTGTCTCCTCAGGATGCAGAAGCACACCTGGCATACCTCATGAAAGAAGATGGACAACTCAAGCTGAAACACACACATTCCCACTACACCCAAATTCAGGTATGTCTTCGGAGTTTTCTGATTTTCCTCTGTTCATGCCATAACTTTTTCGTCTGTCATAAGTTTTATAATTATTTGTACTTTGGATTATTTTTTGCAGGTCCAGATGGGTGTCACAAAACCGACTTGGTGTGATTTCTATGTGCATACAAATAAAGGCCACCACCTGGAGAGGATCAAGTTTGATCCAGCACGCTGGAATGAGGCAAGTTGTTTTATATTACTTTTCAGAATCTGTGTCAACAAACAGCAGCGTAAGTCTTCAATAATTTTTAGCTCTGTGTTGTCCATGGTCTGAGATACATGCACTCCCTATTTAGCTGTCATTTCCTCAGATCCAGCAAGCAGCAAAGTCCTTCTTCACTGGTTATATTGCTCCGGAACTTCTGAACTCCCAGGTCATGAGCAAAATAACAAGTCAACAGACAGACAATAGACAACCAACAGGCATTCTACATGGACCAGTAGACGAAAGCACAGGTATTCACAATGCAGACTTAACTGTTGGAACTTTCTAGATAGTTTTTTGTATTCAGGAATTCTGGTACAGTACTGTTGTTTTGCCTGGGTTTTCATTGTAATTATTTTTCAAAAACTGAACTTTGTTGCTTGTGCTGCCACCTAGAGAGCACCCATCGTGATCATACATGTAAACATTATTGAATTGCAGATAATGCAGCAGACTGGACTCAAGAACCTGACGCCAGAAAGTCGACCTCAAAACGCAGGTCAACAAGGAAGAGGCAGCATACTGCTTGTGCTGCACCAATTTACTTGTGCGGTGTGTGCCACAAAGTGTGCCAAGATGAGGAGCAGATCACAGAGGAGTCTGAGAACAGTGTTGGTGTGACAACTGCTACCTGTGGTTTCAGTGGGGATGTGTAGGATTCACTTCATCAATGGATAGCACATTATCTTGGCACTGTCCTGCCTGCAAATAATTGACAGCTATTGTGTGGACCAGAAATGTACTGTTTGGATATGCAAACAAATGACTTGCATTGTTATTTTCTGCCATCTTCAAAGAGAAACAAAAGGTGTGCTGTGACTCTGTGATAATATTGCAAGGTTTCTTCTTAAAATAGCCTGTGCTGTCCTTAGTTCCACGATCAGTCACCAGGAAATTGTTGTTACTACCAGCAAAGTCAAGATATCATTTTATTGTTTATGTTCACTACCATTCATTTGTATTTACTGCAGTAGAATATTAGTAATAAATCTGACTCAAGCCCAGAATGCTTGCTTTTAATATTTCACAAGAGGCAATTATTGATGATGCATGAAAACAGTAGAAAAAATGTAACACTGATGGCATTCTTGCAAAGGTTCTGCTTTGTATAGTAAAGATCTGACATCCTCGTACATGTACCTCATACATGTACTTACGCAGGAAAATGTCATTCTCTGACACAAATGCATTTTTACCTGTACGTTTTTTACAGGGTTCAAAAGTTAAAGTTGCTCCAATTTCAGTACAGAATGATGCAAATTATTGGTTGAAATAAAAGGATTAATAAATGGAATAGTTTTGGTTGTGTTAAATGTTTGGTCTCCAAGGTAAAGGTCAAACAAGGTCAACATCTGTTGGATTCTATGACATGTGACATATATTACCCTGTAACATGAGACCTAAGCATGACAGATGGTGCAAACTATTACTTATTAGAACCCTATTAACCCAAACAATAATTTGCATAATTTTTTTTTTTACTGAATTTTAGCAACATTAACTTTTGACCCCTGCACAAACTGAAATTGACCTTTGTCACCATTTTTGCTGTTTTTCGCCATAACCCAAAGCCCAAGAATGGTCTTTCCCCAGTCAAACAGACTGCAGTCTATTTCTGCACCAGTGGCGGTAGTAAGTTACAAAGGGCACCACATACAATAACAATATCATCAATTAATGGGAGAAGAGTCAGTGGCAGAGTGGTCTTCAGTATATGGAACCACTTCATTCTGCCTATTGCGCGCTCCACATGGATTCTGGCATTGGCGATTCTCTTTGTCTTCTTGATGTCAGCAGCAGTCATCTGTTCTGCACCTCTGCCAGGAGGTGGGATTTCTAGTGTAGCAAACCGACTCAGAAGGTCTGTTTGTATGGGAAATCCTCTATCTGCTAACACCAAATCTCCAGGTTCAATCAGGTCCAGGAATCCACTTTCTTTAACTATGTGCCTGTCAGAAGCACAACCTCCCCAACATGATGACCCATTGGGTGAAATGCATACTAGCAGCTTTGCAGTGTTGTGTTTCTTGTAGTCAGACCAGTTGGCCGCTTGCAGTGCCAATTGTCATGGACGCTCAATGAAGATCTCGGTGCAGTCAATGGTACGTCTGCAGCACAAAAGACACCACTTTTACCAATTTTTGTCAAATTTACATTATTAGGGATCAACTGATCACTGTTTGACCATGTTTAGGGCCTACTTACCTGAGTTTGGGCCCATAAATCTTGCGTAGGGAAGGAGGTGCAGTGGTGACAATGTCCTCCTTTCATGGCCAAAAGATGAGTGGCTTCAATTCACTGGCCAGAAATTTGACCCACGTGTTGATGATCTGTGAACAGGTACTGTGAGATATCTGGAAAAGTCTGCCAGAAATGAATTGGTTAGTCCTAGCCTCAGTTTCATGAGGACAAGCACAAACTCATCTTTTGCATGAAGTTTCCTGCCAGGCCCAGACTTCTGTGGTGTTCAGGTAAACTGTCGAGCTTTTGTTGACACTACCTTCTTCTTTCCTGCCCAGTAACGTAGATGTTTGATGCCTGGTTCCAGCTGTTTGAATAGTGCATCAAGAACTCGTCTGCTTCCTACACCAGTGTTCAGTCTTACTTTCTTGTCAGTTTTTATCATACGAGCTGACATAACATTGTCTTCAATGGATTTCTCAGTCAGGTCTTCCAAACGGTGTCTCAGTTCCCTGATCACTTTGTCTTTCTCAGCACATCCTTTACAGTCACATCCCTCAGGCTTACACCAACACTTGTATGTGTAACTATGGTCATGGGAGACCTTATCAATATTGGAATCAGTTTCCATTACCACATCATCGTCCTCCTCAACTTCAGGAATGGGTTCGGGTGAGGCACTGTGTGGCTGCTGTTTCCTCCGAGCCTTGGTTGTTGAGGTTGGCTGGCTCTGTCGAGGTTTTGGTGGTGCTCTTCCACTATGATACACTGCACTGTGACCCAAATGCAGAATTGGATAGGGATGTTCTTGTGTTGGTCTGCCTGCAATAAAATGGACTGAGCACACACGGTCATAATACTGTGGCTCCCAGTTCTTCCCAGTTTTAACATCCTTTCTCTGCAGCCTCCGTATCCATTCTTGTCTGGCAGACTTGTCTTTTGTTGGAAACGGGTGGAGATCAAAAGGATAAGGGCAGTCACACCGGCCAGTGCCTTTGTTGCATCCATGCAATTCACAGAAGTTCTGCTTCCATTTATCCAGTACATACGTGCTGTTGTGACAGCCTTTCACTGCACAGATCGTGCCCATCTTTGCCTTTTCTGAATCACTCAATCACACCTAGAAGCACAAAAAGCAGCACAAGTCACAACGTGGAAATAGACTAGTTAGACTATCCACAGACTCCAAAACACAACTCGATCAACACTTTATCACTGTTTCCTCGCGTTATTACCAACCTAAACCAATCATTAGTTGGAAATTTCACATCTCGCATTCAGGGGAAACAAGTTTACAAGCGTTTGGGGAACTTTACCTGAAAATTAACAGTCCAACTGTCCACGTTTTAACTTGATCGCAGGTTTCAGGCCGGCACGTTTATCTCAAATGACCTGACCCGGAAGCAGTACCCACACACAGCGTGTTGGTCATGCGCACTCGTAACCACGAACTCGCTTATTACAGCATTTGGAAAGAGATGTCATTTTATTTAAAGCGGCAATTTTGTGTCAACGGAACGGAGGAGGACGATTCTCGTTTCTTGACTACAACATGACATGAGTCCCAGTTAGTGACTTTAATCCACACAAAAGCGACTCATGATATTTTAATGGCTTTGAGAGGAGTTAAGAAGCGGACTTACTGCTTCTGAAGAGCAGTGAATCAAAGAACCACGAGCCAGTGGTTCGAAGCATTGCTTCAATGGCTCACGCATCAAAGTGGAGTCACGCTTCAGAAACGGTTGATTACAGACCCGCTGCAGACCAAACCCTGAATATCTGTAAGACTTTATTTGTACGTCCGTATGAGTCTGAAACTCGGAAAAATCCGTATAATTTACGGACAATCCGTATAAGTTGACAAGTATGTGAATACAGGAGGCTTATACATAGGTCTCAGATAATTCATATTATGATCAGATTTACACAGAGGTGAAGTGCACACAGTATAAGCCTCTTTGACATTAACATAACACAAGTCCAGAGTTTTTTGCTCTCTTCTGGGGAAATCCACATATTGTGTAAATCCAGTCAGATGGGGGACACATTAACATGGTTAAAATCACCAGAAATCACAAATAGAGTGTCAGGATGTAGTGCTTGAAGTCTTGCAACAGTTTCATGTGTGATGTCACATGCAGCTGTCGGCGCCACCCTTGGAGGGATGTAAACAATGATGGCGACTATGCTGTTGAATTCTCTCGGAACATAGTAAGGTCTTAATCCAACAGTCAGGAGCTCAGTGTCTCTACAACACAGTCTCTCCTTAACAGAAGTATGTCCAGGATGACACCATCACTTGTTCATAAAAAGTGCAAAACCCCCGCCTTTGCTTTTTCCACTTGATTTCCCATCTCTGTCCGCTCGTACCAAGGTAAAGCCAGGAAGCTCCTCAGCAGAGTCCAGTGTAATGTCCTTGAGCCAGGTCTCCCTCAAACAAATCCCTCAAACCACTCTCACAGAAGATTGGTCATGCCTGACAAGTGCCACCAGCTCATCACATTTATTAGGGTAGGAGTTAACAATACCCATCATGATCGAGGGTACTGCAGGCTTGAAACTCTGCTTCCTAGCCTTTAGCTTAGCTCCCACAGGGCTGCCTCTGAAAGTTTTTTTTTAACCTCCAGAGGAATCATGTGTATCATTCCATGCCCAGTATGATGTAGCGTGAGAAGATCGTCCCTGCTGTAGACAATTTTACACATGACAGCAAAATAAAACACTAAAACAAACTATCTGGAGCACAGTGGTATGTTTACCACTGTGTTACATCACCTTTCCTTCTAACAACACTCAATAAGCATTTGGGAACTGAGGACACTAATTGTTGAAGCTTTGTAGGTGGAATTCTTTCCCATTCTTGCTTGATGTACGACTTCAGTTGTTCAGCAGTCCGGGGTCCCTGTTGTCGTATTTTGCACTTCATAATGTGCCACACATTTTCAATGGGCAACAGGGCTGGACTGCAGGCAGGCCAGGCCAGTACCCGCACTCTTGAAGCCACGCTGTTGTAACACGTACAGAATGTGGCTTGGCATTGTCTTGCTGAAATAAGCAGGGACTTCCTTGAATAAGACGTTGCTTGGATGGCAGCATGTGTTGCTCCAAAACCTGGATGGACCTTTCAGCATTGATGGTGCCCTCACAGATGTGTAAGTTGCCCATGCCATGGGCACAAACACCCCCCCATACCATCACAGATGCTGGCTTTTGAACTTTGCGCTGGTAACAATCTGGATGGTCTTTTTCTTCTTTTGTCCAGAGGACATGACGTCCATGATTTCCAAAAACAATTTGAAATGTGGACTCATCAGACCACAACACACTTTTCCACTTTGCATCTGTCCATTTCAAATGAGCTCGGGCCCAGAGAAGGTGGCGGTGTTTCTGGATGTTGTTGTTGTATGGCTTTCACTTTGCATGATAGAGTTCTAACTTGCACTTGCAGATGTAGCAACAAATGTGGTAACTGACAATGGTTTTCTGAAGTGTTCCTCTGCCCACGCAGTAAGATGCTTTACACAATGATGTCAATTTTTAATGCAGTGCCACCTGACGGATCAAAGGTCACGGGCATTCAATGTTGGTTTTCGGCCTTGCTGCTTACGTGTAGAAAGATCTCCAGATTCTCTGAATTTTCTGATTATATTGTGGACTGTAGATGATGGAATCCCTAAATTCCTTACAATTGAACATTGAGAAACATTCTTCTTAAACTGTTGGACTATTTTTTCATGTAGTTGTTTACAAAGTGGTGATCCTTGCCCCATCTTTGCTTGTGAACAGCTGAGACTTTTGGGAATGTTCCTTTTATACCTAGTCATGAGTGTCCTCAGTTCCAAAACGCTTATTTAGTGTTGTTAGAAGGAAAGGTGATGTAACACAGTGGTAAACATAGCACTGTCCCAGCTTTTTTGAAATGTGTTGCAGGCACACATTTCAAAATGAGCAAATATTTGCACAAAAACAATCAAGTTTATCAGTTTGAACATTAAATATCTTGTCTTTGTGATGTATGCTATTCAATATAGGTTGAAGAGGATTTGCAAAACGTATTCTGTTTTTATTTACATTTTACACAACGTCCTAACATCGTTGGAATTGGGGTTGTACAAACAGGAAAATAAAATAATTGCAAAGTGATGCCTGGTAATAAGTTAAATAAAATGTTCTCAAATAAACAACAAATATGTCAACTGATGCTGACAATTGATTTCCTGAAAGCTGCGCTCCTCATGCAGTGTGAATTCACACACACACACACACACACACACACACACACACACACACACACACACACACACACACACACACACACACACACACACACACACACACACACACACACACACACACACACACACAGTGTATATATAAGGTCTTACCTGTGCGGTTTAGTGAAGAAAAGTTGCTTTGTGGCACTTTGTACCATCAGATCACTAAAAGCGGAGCGGAGCCTTCTCCTCTGCTCCTTCCACACTGGTTCTCTGTCTTGGCGCAACAAGTTGAAAAAGTCACAGCGCCTCATTAACATCTCATTTACCACAGCCTCCATGCGATCTTGGCTGCACACGTTGAAATCTCAAGAAAAAGTTATACAACTACTAAGTTCTCCGTGTGGAGCACAAACAACGTGTGCATGCGCTGGTGTACGTGCACACACTTCAGGGAAAAAAAGTATTTACGGTACGTATTTAATTAAAAGTTAAAAAATCTTTCTGTCTAAAATCTTTCTGTGTATCTTGTTACAACATGGAGACCCGCGGCTTATAGACAAGTGTGGCTTATTTATGTACAATTTCTTTTTGTTTTTAAAATTGGTGGCTGCAGCTAATATTCAGGTGCGCTCTACAGTCCAGAAATTACAGTAAACACACGCAACGTGAACTGACCTATTGTCAGGGCCTGACGGTTTATCTGGTCAGTTGCGGGATTTTTTGGTTTGTTTTTATTGTCATCTTGCTTTTGTATTATTTTTTCTGTGCTTGTGGGATTTTGGTGTTGGGGTCTGTCTGTGGTTTTCTCTCTCTCGCTCTCTCTCTCTCTGGCCACACCCCACTTCTGGGTCTTACCATGCACACCTGTCTGTAATCTGCTGATTGAGACCTGGGGCTTTATTAGCTCACAGGTTGTGTTGATTGTTTGTGTGTGTTTGTTGTGCCTTGTGCCATCATTCCAACTCTTGTTCTCATGTTTTCTAAATCTGCCTGCTTCAGTGTGTTCTCAACCTCCTGCCCATTTTTTCTGACCACGTCTCGCCTGATAATCTTTGTACTGCTGCTGTGTTTTTTGGACTGCCTATCCGTGTACCGAACATTGCTTGCCTGTTCATTAAAGTCTTTTTGCAAACAGAGCTGGGACAGTGAGCCTTGCATTTGTCTCCAACCTAACCCGCCTGTCACCCGTGCACAGCCCTGTACCAAACGAAACGTCCCGTACAAAAATGGTTCAATACAAATACATGTATCATTACACCCTTAGTTGTTAGTGTTATAGATTGATTGTTTTTGTAGTTCAATTGGTTTCATCAGTTTAGTTAAGTGTCATCTTGCCATTACCATGAGTGAGAAATGTAGTGCTTTCGATGTCACGCACCACCATCTCTGTTTGTGGATGTGCAAAAATAAAAGCACCATTTTCCGGAAAAATGCAGAAAAGACAAACGGTTTGTGTGTGCGCGCATGCATGCATGTGTATAACTTTGATTATGGACAAACTGGGGAGAGCTGACATTTGCTGTTTGGTATGCTTATGTATTTGCGATCAAGGATGTATGCTGCCAAAATGGAATGTTGATAGGTCGAACATTTTTGGAGAAACTATGAATATTAGTGAACAACACTGAACAATGGACGTTTATAATTTAGATTTGGACTGACACACCATTCCAGCAGGGCGGGGTAAATCATCGATATATTAAAAGCGTGTGTGTGATTTTATTTAGTAAGTTAAATGTAAGTACATAATATCATTGTAAATACATTAAAACACAAGGATGATACAAGAAAGTGAAAACTTATTTCCATTGTGGTCCATTTAAAAATCAAATGACAAAATAGAAGCAATAAATAATAATAATACTGATAATAAGTGTATATGATAACAAGATCCTAAACAATTTATAAATACATTAAGACAGTAAATTAACATAAAAATACATAATTAACAGGAAATAAAAGAGTTGAGTTTTTTTGTCTAAAAACTGTTGGACTCAGGATTAAGGTTCTAAAAACCTTCTGGTCTCACACGTCATTCCAACTCCTTATAGGAACTTTGCATAATTTATTACCAGCTTTGAAAAATGTCAGCTACCTATTTTATAAACACTTCCCAATCTGGAGCCCATGGATCCCCACAGACAACACACTAGTTTAATAATAATGGCATTAATAATAATTATTTAGACATTCTATGCCTAATTGGCCAGGGTAGGGATATGAAAAACAGCCAGCTGAAACTGGGGGGGGCGGAATCTAATCAAACGCTATGGCCGTCTGAGGATAATTCATTCATTCATTTTCGATGCTTGCTTACATCAATCAAAGGTCACGGAGGGGAGGGGTCTGCCGGAGGAGAATAAAAAATTCTAATTATCAGTACTCTATCCACCTTATTCCTGGGGGTACTGCTGTATAAGCGATTATGGGTGCAACTTCCTGTTTGACACCGGAAGTAACAGTGAGCCATTGTTTTCTAACTGTAGTATTAATCATTAACAAACAACATGTATTACCCTTTTCTGAACAAATGTAACATGTTTGGGCTGCTGGTCAGTATGAACCTAAAAATGCAATAATTTCAGTAGACATAAAATGTTCAACAATACAGTATTTTAATCTTAATTTAATATTGTAGCTGTTATGATGTACCAGGTTTTCTTTTGGTTTCTGGAGCACAGAGGTGATGCTGTTACCAGTGGGAAGTAGTGGGGCTGATGGTGTAATGGTGTTAATGGTGTAAATAAAGTGTTGTCATGAAAACCCTAATGCATCACTTATTGATAATCATGCCCTGCATTTCTGCCCTCAGATGAACAAGATGAAATGGATCAGGGTGAGGAAGTCCTCATGTGATGCCCAGCGGTGGAGGATCACACCTGTTCAAAAGGCCCACCATCACGTGTGAAATGCATCCACCACCACCAGGACCTCCACACCCTGTAACTGCATCTTAGAGAGTGATACAGACTCCCGTCAATGCCAGCTGTGTCCCAAATTCTAATGACTTTGATGAAACTAAGACAAAACTTTGTCTTGGCTGATTTGGCACAGCGATTTAAAATATCACAAGGTCAGGTCAGTGGGACTGTAGGTAGACATTATGTGTGAACAAATGAAGGATCTCAATGTGTGGTTGCCTCACAAAACAATCAAAGCAACTTTGCCTAAAGCTTATAAAGACCACATTTGCTCATACAACCTGTGTAAATGACTGCATAGAGATACTTTTCAAAAAGCAAAAAACCTGAAAGAAGTTAGTCATGCAGTCACTATTATGCAAATACCCCCCTGCTTTTCTGACAAAGTGAGGAACCTTGGGGTAATTTTTCATCATACGTTGTCCTTTGACCTCCACATTCCAGGTAATATGAGGAGTGCTTTATTCCATCTGCGAAATATAGCAAAGATTCGTACCATCCTGTCTATGGCTGATGCTGAAACCCTGATTCATGCATTTGTCTCTTCTAGATTGGACTACTGCAATGTTCTATTTTCTGGTTTACCTCAGTCCAGCATTAGGGGTCTCCAATTAGTTCAAAATGCTGCTGCCAGGGTTTTGACATGAAGCAGAATGTTTGACCACATTACACCCATTTTGGCATCTCTTCACTGGCTTCCTGTCCCGGTGAGATCAGATTTTAAGGTTCTGCTACTAGACTATAAAATTGTTCATGGACAAGCACCTCCCTACCTAGCTGACCTAATTAAACCCTACATACCAGCCTGGGCTTTGCATTCTCAAGGTTCATGACTACTTATTGTCCCTAAGGTGAATAAAAAGTCTGCAGGTCACAGAGCTTTCTCTTATCGTGCCTCTATTCTGTGGAATGATCTCCCTTTATCAATAAAACAGATTCTGTAGAGACTTTCAAGTCCAGACTTGAGACGCACTTATCTTCCCTTTCGTATGGCTAGCATACTGGCATAGTATGTTACTATGCTTGTTACTCTTTTAATTCATTTTATTAGGAAACGGAGTGGGCTGCATCCTCAACTTTATCTAAATTCTGGGTCTTTTAATGAAGCTTAGGGCTAGTGGCCGGCGATCACCTTAGTATTTCTTCTGTTTTTCTTGTGGCTTAATGCTGACAAATGACACTGTATTTGTCTTTCTGATGCTTGATTCTGCTTTTTTTCTTTTCTCTCTGATATGTGGCTCCATCCAGAGATGGGTGTGATATCTGTTCTGGAAACTGTCCTGTGCACCGGCAACATTTCCTGTATGTTCGTTTTGTGAATTGTTTCTCATTTGTGTCAGTAGCATGGCCCAAGCAGAGGGTCACCCCTTTGAGTCTGGTCTGCTTGAGGTTTCTTCCTCAGAGGGAGTTTTTCCTTACCAGTGTTGCTCTGGGGGTTGGTGAGGTTAGACCTTACTTGTGTGAAGCACCTTGAGGCAACCTTGTTGTGAATATATATATGCACTATATAAGTGAAAATAAATTAAAATACCACAGTTAAGTATTTAGTGGCTGTTTCTCCCTCTGAAATAAATGTTTATTTCTTCCGCTTATGGTGGAAAATGTACATGTACATAACACAGATAATGTTGTTGTTGTGACTTAGTCTGCTCCCGTTTTGTGTTCGGGGTCGCCACAGGGGATACAGCCAGATCCGCATTGGTAGTTGGCTCAAGTTTTACACCGGATGCCCTTCCTGACACAACTCCAGTTTTACCTGGAGAAACACACACAGCTGCTGGTGTTCCAAAGAGGTCTCCCATCCAAGTACTAACCAGGTCCCGCACTGCTTAGCTTCTGAGATCTGACAGGATCAGGCTGACACAGAGCAGACTGGCTGCACGTAACACAGATAAATTTTTTTTAAATTTGGAACATATATTGAAAATGCATTGAAAACACTGTTTTCCTTGTGACAATAAACAAATTAAGTGAAAGTGTCTTATTTACATCCTACTTTATTTTCTTTCATACAGTGTTTTGTTGTCTGTAACACATTACACATTAAATGAGTACTGTATTTTTAAGAGATTCAGATATTTGAGGCAGAGCAGAACCTTCTTTGCACTAAATTCATTCACTAATGATGGAAACACATGCGAAAAGTAGAAATTGTGGAGGCGTTTCATAAGAACATCACTGTCAACTGGACCTGGAGGGATGTAAAAATATGGCTTAGAGTTTATTTTAGTGAAGACTCACATGTATTCTGTCACATTGGTTCATACATTATATTTAGTTAAAGTTACCCACCTGGAGATCTGTCCTGACCTACGCTGCATGAACACCTGCTGTTTGTATTTCACCTGATGCTGAAACTCAAACCCAGGCTCAGTGATCAGAGACTTTAAAGCTTTTGCTGGCCTCTACGTCTGCCTTAAGGTAAATAAGTTGTGTCCCAAGACCTTTTTTAGCAGAACAGACTGACCTTATTTCTGAGCAGGTGCTGATAGGCCTCAGAGCTTTAACGATTGTTTGCCTCCCCATCCGAAGCGAGAGCCAAGAAAGGAGCTAAAAATGTTATTGTATGTTATCTTAGACCACTTCTTTATGTCATCCTCCCGCCTCTATATTTGTAGGCAATCGTTTACGTCTCTAACCCTCGTAGAAAGTGGATTAGCATGAACAGTTAACATGTTAACATGCAAAGCCTCATGGGGGCTAGGAATATGGTGGATAGATGGTGTGCAGGTGACACCACGGATCACGTGATATGTGGTCAGGTGGCTTTGCTGGACGGCAACTTCCTCATTGCATGAACGGCAAATGTGTTCTTTGTCTTTGTTTACAACTGTCTACACAAATTATACCAACATGGTGTTTCATTGTTGTGCATACGATTGCGCAAGCCGTCAAAAGAAGGGCTCAATTATGCTGTGGGATTGTGCAAAGGCATATTTACGAGGCTGCATTATTTCCTATGCAACAAAAAAAAAAAGACAAAAGGCGGCCAAACAGCAAGAATTAGAGGATAAAATAAGAGAATTGGAATCCAAACATAAACAGAGTAGAGTACCCAACATCTTGAATGATCTGAATATATCTTGTAGGGAGCTTCAAGACTTATTATCTGAAAAAACTGAGGGAAACATACACTTCGCAAAGCAACAGTATTATGAAAATGGGAATAGAGCAAGTAGACTCTTAGCCTTCAGACTTAGAAAACAGCAGTCTTCAAAGGTAGTTCAAAAGCTAAAATTAGGTCATAAATCTATTATAAAACCAAGAGAGATAGCCGAGACATTTGCTGAGTTCTATAAAGTTCTATACAGTGATAATGATACTTGCTCTGATGAGGCTAGTATAGCGAACTATTTACATAACATAAATGTCCCTGAATTACCCGAGGTAGTAGCTAAAGAATTGGATGAGCCAATTCAAGAAGGGGAAATAAAACAAGTTATCTCATCCCTTAAGAATAATAAATGTCCTGGCCCGGATGGCTTCATAAATGAATTTTTTAAATGTTTCAGGGATATTCTTACTCCCCTTTTACTGGATGCATATCACTATGCTCTTGAAACAAAAACAATGGCGCCATCTTGGTCTGAAGCCACGATAGTAGTATTACATAAAGAGAGCAAGGACCCTACTGATTGCAGTTCATATAGGCCATTATCTATGCTCAACGGAGATGTACGCATTCTCACAGCTATTCTTGCTAGACGATTAAAAGATGTAATAATGCAAATTATACATCCAGATCAAACCGGGTTTATTGCTGGGAGGCACTATGGAAATAACTTATGGTGAGTATTAAATATTATATCTCATCAGAAAGAGAATGAAGTAACAACAGCTATAATTTCCTTAGATGCCCAAAAAGCATTCAATCGCATGTCTTGGAAATATTTAATTCAGACATTAAAGAGGTTTAAATTTGGGCCTAAATCTGTAGATTGGATACACACAATTTACTCGTCCCCACAGGCAGCTGTCAGAGTCAATGGTGTCAGATCGTCACGGTTCAACTTAGAGCGTGGGTGTAGGCAGGGGTGCCCGCTGTTGCTTCTTTTATTCGCAATTAGCATTGAACCAATGGCCCAACTCATCCGGGACAATGATGGCATTAAGGGCATTTTGATTGGCACAGAGGAACATAAAATCTCACTCTACGCCGATGATGTTCTATTATATCTGACAGAACCTGCAACATCAATTCCACACTTGAAGGGAATGATTTATGAATACAGTTATTTTTCAGGTTATAAAATAAATGTTGACAAGACAGAAGCAATGGATATCAATAGTAGCATCTCCCTTAGCGTAAAGCGACAAAGTGGTTTTAGGTGGCCCATGATCTGTTTCACGTCAATTATAGTAAAATTCTAGATACAATTAAAAATGATCTAGAGCGGTGGTCAGCATTGCCTCTCTCTTTTCTTGGTCGCATAGAAACTATCCGTATGAATGTTCTCCCAAGATTGAGGTATTTGTTCCAAATGTTACCAATAATAATACCAAAGTCCACATTTGTTGAATTGGATAAAATTATTTCAAAATTTATTTGGCAAAGTAAGCGCCCTCGCATAAAACTTAAAACACTCCAACGAACTAAAGTAAAAGGGGGGCTCAATCTTCCTGTGTTAAAATACTATTTCTGGGCAGCTCAATTAAAGCCGTTGATATCTTGGATTCAAAGTGATAACCATACGCAATGGTTGGACATTGAACAAACGATGTGCTCTGAACCATTAAAGGTTTTACCTTTTTTAGACGTTTCCACAAAGGGTTTGTCATTGTGGACGAGAAACACCCTTAATATTTGGAATAAAGTACGAGTTGCATTTAAGTTACAAAGAGTTCTTTCAATCCTAACAAGTATTGGACATATGAAATCCTTTACTCCGAATATCCTAGACAAAGGTTTTGCAAAATGGGCCGATCAAGGGCTGGTGTTTATCCATAATCTGATTGATAAAAATAACCTTATGCCATTTGAAGAGCTACGTAGGCATTTTCAACTCCAAAAAACTGATTTTTTTTAGGTATCTACAGTTGCGCTCTTTTTTGACCACACACAAGGAATGGGAAAGAGTGTTAAACCCCACACCAATAGAAAACTTCCTATTTCAATCCCAAAAAGGTGAAGGGGACAAGAAACTGATAACAAAATTATATAGGGTATTTTTGTCAATGGATCAGCATAAGCCTACTCAAACAAAACAAAGATGGGAGGCAGAGACGACCAAAACCATCTCGGAAGAAATGTGGGAGGAAGCATGGGCAGTGGCGCACAAAACTACAATTCCAACACATGGCGGGAGTTTAAATGGAAGATTCTTAGCAGATATTTTAGGACACCAGATCTAGTTGCTAAGATGGACCCCAATGTACCAAGCTTGTGGTGGAGAAACTGTGGTGCAGCAATACCCAACCATACACACATCTTCTGGACATGTCCTAAACTAAAAAACTTTTGGGATGAGGTGTACAGAGCCCTAAACCAGATTTTGGAAGTGGTCATACCAAAGGATGTTACAGTTGCGATACTTGGCATTGTTCCGGAAGAGGTGCAGGGAGGGTCTAAATCTTATCTCTTAAACATCCTCCTTACAGCAGCTTTGAAGTGTATTACAATTAAGTGGATGCAACTAGAGCCACCCACCTACAACATTTGGGTCCAAAAGGTAATGGAACTTTACCAAATGGAAAAGATAACATACATGTTAAGACTTCAAAAGCCTATTTTTGCTGCCCGGTGGGGTCGTGCGGAAGCCTTATTCATGTAAACCCACATTTTGTACACCTAAATTGCTATTTCTCGGATATTGTGTTGGCAGCGCATTGGTATCCCCATTCATTTTCCCTTTGGATGTTGTGATGCTGAAGCCAGGTATACTTTCCTGTAAAAAACTGATTGTGATGTTTATTTTATGGCATGTTCAACGATGTGCTATGACTAAGGTAACACATATTACTGACGTATGATTGTGTGATATGCTGTGTTGTTATGAAAAAATTCAATAAAAAATTTAAGTTCTAAAAAAAAAAAAAGGGCTCCAGAGTATATTTTTTATAATTTTCCTGCTGATAAAGAGCGTGTGAAAAGCGAGTTTTCACCGTTGCTTCTTTTGCAATTTTCCTGGATTATGCTTTTGTGGATTAATTTGTTCACCCGACCTCCAAACCAAATATAACATGTACAATTTCCTCCATGAACTGTGGGCCATTTGAGTGACTTTGTAGTTTTCTGACTCCATGTTGTGAAGTGGATCATATTTGAGAACTTTTCTGCCAAACATATTTGATCCATGATCGGAATGTAGTCGCATGGCAAAAACTATTAAAATATGATGGGAGAGAAAGGAGTGAGGAAAAGTAAATTACAGCTTTTTAAGAGCAAGATGGCGGTGCGCACAGGTGCAGCAGCTTTTAGCTCTCCAATCTGGTGCTTGTTTTTCTTACTTTTTGCGTGTATATTCTTCGAATTTTATAAGCGACCCACAGCTTCAGCTGCCAGAACCTTATTGACCTCGGTCTGAGGTACAAACTGTCGGTTACGAGCGAATTCCATCAGTACCACAACATCCCGGAGGACATAGCAACCAGGCATGGCAATCTCGTTGTTGTAATTACAATTATAATAAAGCTATCCATCCATCCATAGCGAGAACACCGGGCTCTCCGTGGATTACCAGCCTGCCCAGCAGGTGGTGTATAGACAGGAAGAAGAAGCAAGGATGTCGGTCCGACTCTGATACTAGGCTACGTAAACAACCTCACAGGCCAGCATTACCGAGCCTCTTCCTCTCAAACGCCAGATCCATCACACACAAAATGGACAAATTGGAGCTACAGATGGCCACAAACAGCTTTGTGCGGAACTGCAGCGTTATTTTCATCACAGAGATGTGGCTTCACCCGCTAATACCCGACGCTGCAGTCGAGCTAGCACACGCACGCTACATGCTACACCGGCAGGACAGAACCAGTGATTCAGGTAAGAGCAGAGGTGGAGGGCTCTGTGTTTATGTGAACCCCAAGTAGTGCTGTAACAGCAGGGTCATTGACTCTCACTGTTCTCCTGATTTAGAGGTGCTGGCAGTCTCGTGCAGACCCTTTTATCTCCCAAGGGAGTTCACAGTAGTCATTGTGTCTGCTGTTTACATCCCACCCGATGCTAACGTTAGGACAGCCCTTAGCCTCTTGCTCGCCTGTGTAAATAAACAGCAGCTGGCCCACCCAGATGGCATTTGTATTGTTGCTGGTGACTTCAACCAAGCATGTTTTAAGACTGTGCTCCCTACGTTTGTCCAGTACATGAAGTGTGCCACCAGAGGGGAAAATACTTTGGACCAAGTTTAATCAAACATTAAACATGCGTACAAAGTCACTCCCCTCCCCCATATTGCTGGATCTGACCATCTCTGTCTGTCCCTCACCCCCACCTACACCCCCCTGCTGAGGCAAACAAAGCCACAATGAAATACAATCCAAACCTGGCCTGAGGGAGTGCTCTCCCAGCTATACGACTGCTTCTCACAAACTGTATGGGATTTATTTTCCAGCCACAACCTGCAGGAATACACCAACACTGTACTCTTCTACATTAAGAACTGTGGTGACACTGTCACTGTCAACAAAAGGGTCAGAGTTTTTCCAAACCAGAAGCCCTGGATGAACAGTGCAGTCCAGTCCCTATTAAAAAGCCGCAACACCACCTTTAAATCAGGGGACAGGGCCCTGTACAGCGCGGCCAGGTCCGATCTGAAAAGAGGCATCAGAGAGGCCAAGGCTGCCTACAAGAAAAAGATAGAGGACCACTTCACTGTGAATGACCCCAGAAGGATGTGGCAGGGAATAAATCATATAACCAACTACAGAAGCAACAACCCAGGAAATGCTAGGTCTGATGCCTCGCAGACAGACCAGCAGCAATTCCACACCCACCACCCTCCAGCACTAGCACGCTAACACTTCAGGAACATGAAGTGAGACGTGTGCTGAAGGCGGTGAACCCCAGGAAGGCAGCCAGCCCCAATGGTGTACCTGGAAAGGTACTGAAAGCATGTGCTGACCAACTCAATCAATCAATTTTTTTATATAGCGCCAAATCACAACAAACAGTTGCCCCAAGGCGCTTTATATTGTAAGGCAAGGCCATACAATAATTATGTAAAACCCCAACGGTCAAAACGACCCCCTGTGAGCAAGCACTTGGCTACAGTGGGAAGGAAAAACTCCCTTTTAACAGGAAGAAACCTCCAGCAGAACCAGGCTCAGGGAGGGGCAGTCTTCTGCTGGGACTGGTTGGGGCTGAGGGAGAGAACCAGGAAAAAGACATGCTGTGGAGGGGAGCAGAGATCGATCACTAATGATTAAATGCAGAGTGGTGCATACAGAGCAAAAAGAGAAAGAAACAATGCATCATGGGAACCCCCCAGCAGTCTACGTCTATAGCAGCATAACTAAGGGATGGTTCAGGGTCACCTGATCCAGCCCTAACTATAAGCTTTAGCAAAAAGGAAAGTTTTAAGCCTAATCTTAAAAGTAGAGAGGGTGTCTGTCTCCCTGATCTGAATTGGGAGCTGGTTCCACAGGAGAGGAGCCTGAAAGCTGAAGGCTCTGCCTCCCATTCTACTCTTACAAACCCTAGGAACTACAAGTAAGCCTGCAGTCTGAGAGCGAAGCGCTCTATTGGGGTGATATGGTACTACGAGGTCCCTAAGATAAGATGGGACCTGATTATTCAAAACCTTATAAGTAAGAAGAAGAATTTTAAATTCTATTCTAGAATTAACAGGAAGCCAATGAAGAGAGGCCAATATGGGTGAGATATGCTCTCTCCTTCTAGTCCCCGTCAGTACTCTAGCTGCAGCATTTTGAATTAACTGAAGGCTTTTTAGGGAACTTTAGGACAACCTGATAATAATTAATTACAATAGTCCAGCCTAGAGGAAATAAATGCATGAATTACTTTTTCAGCATCACTCTGAGACAAGACCATTCTGATTTTAGAGATATTGCGTAAATGCAAAAAAGCAGTCCTACATATTTGTTTAATATGCGCTTTGAATGACATATCCTGATCAAAAATGACTCCAAGATTTCTCACAGTATTACTAGAGCTCAGGGTAATGCCATCCAGAGTAAGGATCTGGTTAGACACCATGTTTCTAAGATTTGTGGGGCCAAGTACAATAACTTCAGTTTTATCTGAGTTTAAAAGCAGGAAATTAGAGGTCATCCATGTCTTTATGTCTGTAAGACAATCCTGCAGTTTAGCTAATTGGTGTGTGTCCTCTGGCTTCATGGATAGATAAAGCTGGGTATCATCTGCGTAACAATGAAAATTTAAGCAATACCGTCTAATAATACTGCCTAAGGGAAGCATGTATAAAGTGAATAAAATTGGTCCTAGCACAGAACCTTGTGGAACTCCATAATTAACTTTAGTCTGTGAAGAAGTTTCCCCATTTACATGAACAAATTGTAATCTATTAGACAAATATGATTCAAACCACCGCAGCGCAGTGCCTTTAATACCTATGGCATGCTCTAATCTCTGTAATACAATTTTATGGTCAACAGTATCAAAAGCAGCACTGAGGTCTAACAGAACAAGCACAGAGATGAGTCCACTGTCCGAGGCCATAAGAAGATCATTTGTAACCTTCACTAATGCTGTTTCTGTACTATGATGAATTCTAAAACCTGACTGAAACTCTTCAAATAGACCATTCCTCTGCAGATGATCAGTTAGCTGTTTTACAACTTACCCTTTCAAGAATTTTTGAGAGAAAATCACCTGCATCTTCAATCTGTCCCTGTCGCAGGCCACCATTCCACCCTGCCTCAAATCCTCCACCATCATTCCAGTCCCAAAGAAGTCAGCAGTGGTGAGCATAAATGACTACAGGCCTGTTGCACTTATGCCTGTGGTCATGAAGTGCTTTGAAAGACTGGTCTCTCAGCACATCAGAGCCTGTCTGCCTCCCATTCTGGACCCCCACCAGTTTACCTACAGGGGAAACCACTCCACAGAGGACGCTATCACCACAGCTCTCCACACCACGCTGAGCCACCTGGAGCACCAGGGGAGCTATGTGAGGATGCTCTTCCTGGACTTCAGCTCAGCCTTCAACCACATCATCCTGGAGATCCTGGTCCAAAAACTGACACATCTGGGCATCTCCACCCCCATCTGCCAGTGGATCAAAGACTTCCTCACAAATCACCCACAGTCCATGAAACTTGGCCCCCACCTTTCCTCCACCATCACACTCAGCACCAGTTCCCCTCAAGGCTGTGTACTGAGCCCCCTCCTGTTCACCCTTTACATGCATGACTGCTCTCCGACCCATCCCACAAACACCATCATAAAGTTTGCGGATGATACCTCCGTGATTGGGCTCATGTCAGGGAAGACCGACTACAGAGACGAGGTAAATCGACTGACAGCATGGTGTTCAGCTAACAACCTGCCGCTGAACACCACAAAAACAAAAGAAATAATCCTGGACTTCAGGAAGAACAGGGCTGACCCAGCCCCGCTCTACATCCAAGCGGACTATGTAGAAAGGGTAAGCTCCATCAGGTTCCATCAGGAGTGCAGCTCTCTGACAGCCTCTCTGGACTGCCAACACCACAGTGGTGGTGAAGAAAGCCCAGCAACGACTCCACTTCCTGAGGGTGCTCAGGAGAAGCTGCTGGTGTTGTTCTACAGAGCCACCATCGAGAGCATCCTGACGTACTGCATCACAGCGTGGTACGGGGGGGGGGGTGCTCAGCAGCAGACAGGAGAGCGCTGCAGAGGGTGATCATAACGGCCCAGGGGATCACTGGCTGCTCTCTGCCCAGCCTGGAAGACATTGTCAGCTCTCGCTACCTCAGCAGAGCTGCCAGCATCAGCAGACATATCCCACTCCAGAAACCACCTGTTTGACCTACTACCCTCCAGCCAATGGTATAGGTCAATCAAAACTAGGACAAACAGACTCAGGGACAGCTTTCTCCCCAGAGCGATCACTGCGCTGAACAAAAACAAATCACTCTAATCTGCACCTTTCAAGTTTCTTGTGCAATATCTGTAAACCATATGCAATATTCCCATGCAATATGATTCCACAGTTGTAATTCTCATTTTAAATGACTTAGTCCACAATTCATTTCATTTTATCTTATGTTTATATTAGTTGTACATATACTCAGCAACATGGGGTGTGCAGCCAGTACATTCTGAGTGCCGGTCCCAAACCCGGATAAATGAGGGTTGCGTCAGGAAGGGCATCCGGTGTACATATAAGAGTGGAAGAAGGTGCACACAGCTAGACTACATTCTTTATAGGAGATGCAAGCTAAAAGAAATCACAGACTGTAAGGTGGTAGCAGGAGAGAGTGTCACTAGACAGCATAGGATGGTTGTTTGTAGGATGACTTTAGAGGTAAAGAAGAAGAAGAGAGTGAGAGCTCAACAAAGGATCAGATGGTGGAAGCTGAAGGAGGAAGACTGTTGTGTGAAATTTAGCGAGCAGGTGAGAGAAGCACTAGTTGGAGGGGAAGCAATTTTGGACAACTGGAAAAGTACTGCAGATGTGGTGAGGGAGACAGCTAGGGCAGTACTGGGTATGACATCTGGACAGTGGAAGGAAGACAAGGAGACTTGGTGGTGGAATGAAGAGGTCCAGGAATGCATAAGGAGAAAGAGGTTGGCAAAAAAGTTTTGGAATAGTCGGAGAGATGAAGAAAGTAGACAGGAGTACAAGGAGATGTGGCGTAAGTCGAGAAGCGGCAAAAGCAAAGGAAAAGGCATATTGCGAGCTGTACAAGAAGTTGAATAGTAAGGAAGGAGAAAAGGACTTGTACCGATTGGCCAGACAAAGGAACAGAGCTGGAAAGGATGTGCAGCAGGTTAGGGTGGTAAAAGATGCACATGGTAATGTGCTGACAAGTGAGGAGTGTGTGCTGAGAAGGTGGAGGGAATATTTTGAAGAGCTGATGAATAAACAAAATGAGCGAGAGAAAAGGCTGGATGATGTGGTGAGAGTAAATCAGGAAGTAAGAGATTAACAAGGAAGAAGTGAGGGCTGCTATAAAGAGGATGAAGAGTGGAAAGGCAGTTGGTCCAGATAACATTCCAGTGGAGGCATGGAAATGTCTAGGAGAGATGGCAGTAGACTTTCTAACCAGATTGTTTAATAAAATCTTGGAAAGTGAGAGGATGCCTGAGGAGTGCAGACGAAGTGTGCTGGTTCCTATTTTCAAGAACACGGGTGATGTGCAGAGCTGCAGTAACTATAGAGGCATAAAGCTGATCAGCCACAGCATGAAGTTATGGGAAATAGCAGTAGAAGCTAGGCTTAGAAAACAGGTGAAGTTCTGTGAGCAGCAATATGGTTTCATGCCAAGAGCACTACAGATACAATGTTTGCTCTGAGAATACTGTTGGAAAAGTACAGAGAAGGACAGAAAGAGTTACATTGTGTGTTTGTGGACTTAGAAAAAGCTTATGATAGGGTGCCAAGAGAAGAGTTGTGGCATTGTATGAGGAAGTCTGGAGTGGCAGAGAAGTATGTTAGGGTAGTGCAAGACATGTACAAGAATAGTGTGACAGCGGTGAGATGCGCAGTCGGAATGACAGACTCATTCAAGGTGGAGGTGGGATTACACCAAGGATCAGCTCTGAGTCCTTTCTTGTTTGCAGTGGTGATGGACAGGTTGACAGATGAGATCAGACAGGAGTCCCCATAGACTATGATGTTTGCAGATGACATTGTGATCTGTAGTGAGAGTAGAGAGCAAGCTGAGTCTAGTCTGGAGAAGTGGATATATGCTTTGGAGAGAAGGGGAATGAAAGTCAGCAGAAGCAAGACTGAGTACATGTGTGTGAATGAGAGGGAGCCCAGTGGAATAGTGCAGTTACAAGGAGTAGAAGTGGTGAAAGTAGATGAGTTTAAATATTTGGGGTCAACTGTTCAAAGTAATGGAGAGTGTGGTAGAGAGGTGAAGAAGAGAGTGCAGGCAGGGTGAAGCGGGTGGAGAAAGGTGGCAGGAGTGATTTGTGACTGAAGAATATCAGCAAGAGTGAAGGGGAAAGTTTACAAAACAGTAGTGAGACCAGCTATGTTGTATGGTTTAGAGACAGTGGCACTAACAAAAAGACAGGAGGCAGAGCTGGAGGTGCCAGAGCTGAAGATGTTGAGATTCTCTTTGGGAGTGACAAGAATGGACAAGATTAGGAATGAACATATCAGAGGGACAGCTCAGGTGGGACGGTTTGGAGACAAAGTCAGAGAGGCGAGATTGAGATGGTTTAGACATGTGCAGAGGAGGGACCCAGGGTATATAGGGAGAAGGATGCTGAGGATGGAGCCACCAGGCAGGAGGAGAAGAGGGAGACCAAAGAGGAGGTTCATGGATGTGCTGAGAGAGGACATGCAGGTGGTTGGTGTGACAGAGGAAGATACAGAGGACAGGGTGAGATGGAAACGATTGATCTGCTGTGGTGACCCCTAACGGGAACAGCCGAAAGACAAAGAAGAATATACTCTGAATAATTTACCGTTAAATTTCACTATCTTTTATTTGGCTAAAAATTACTCGCACCACGGAACGCACCTTTTTGGAGTTGCACTCAAATCTCGTAATGCAAATTACAGTGACCATAAAGACGATTCTGATTCTGATTTTTGCGGGGACGATTTATTAGCACGTCAGACTGCAGCTCATTAGAGCGTCTTTTATCTGACTCATGAAGATAATCATATCTGTGGACTTTTCTGCCTAACACATCTGATCCATGATTGAAGGAATGCGCATGGCAAAAACTATTAAAATGTGACGAGAGAAGTAGTGAATCCATGAAAGTAAATCACAGCTCCACCCCCTTTAGGCATTAATGAGTTCATTGTTTGGCTGCTGTGAACATGGCACCATACAGAACAAAGCCCAGACACTGGCTTCATTTTGGCTCTTCCAGGTCTCTATAGAAAACGAATGGGTGATGTCACGCAGGCTCAGTCTATGGGTGAAACCTGATCATGGCAAAATATCTACTTATCTGAGATAGAGTCCTGTTCAAATTTCATGGAAAATCCAATAGATTTTTGTTGATTTTATCAGTGGCACAAGTGCAAGTGCACAGTGCATTTCTATACTTTCCTTCTGGCCTTACAGGCAAACATGAGGTCCTGATAAACTGAAACAAACTTTTAAGCTGAAGATAAGTGACCTTCAAAACATCTTCCTCCCAACAAAAAAATAATTTGTCATCAATTAGACACTGTAATCAAAATGAGGACACAAACATGATGCAAAATTTAACATTTATTTTCCTTTAAATGTTCTTGCAACTTCAAATTAACAAAGTACTTCAAAATGCAACAAGCATTACATACATTTCCTTAACTGACAACAAATCACAAAAAATATGGTGTACTGTTGTTATAACAACATATGATTCTGTTGGAGTACAAAATATATAAAATGTCATATAATAATGAAATAGTCATATATGCTGCTACAAAAAAAAAAAAAAAAAAAAAATTAAAATTACCTGAAAATGACCTGAATTCCATGACTTTGTTTGTTTTTACACTGAACACATACAATGGTTACATTATGAATATGTTAAATGTCTAGGCAAGTATTTTATAATCACTTATAGTTAAAATATTACTATAATTTATTAATATATGAACTTATCAAGGATGTCAACAGCACTTCCAGAACATCTGTCCAATTATCAAGATGACAAATTAACTTTACATTTACAAAAAAAAAAAAAAAAAAAACACATACAAACAAAAAACCAGAAAAGGCTTAGCCTTATTCCAAGTGCACCCTAGAGTAATGCTTTATGTCCCACACCATGTCTCACCCTAACTACAATGGCAGGAAAGCAAGAAAAACATCAGCTAATAATTTCTGTCCAAAAGCACAATGGTGTTTTATATTTGCATACCAGATGCCACAAAAAACCTCAGAAAAATCACAGTACACTTTTTCATTCTGTTAAACCTGTGGAAGATTATGAATAAAACTAATAAAACATTTAGTCAATCTGAAATTTAAAAACTAAGGGCACATAATAAGAAAATCCAGTTTTGTACATTTTTCAGATTTATTTGTACTTTTGTGCATTCTGCTTTTATTGATTTACCTTTTAGAAATATGGAAAACTACTTCTTCATATAGAATAAAGAGAGTGTGTAGTTGAACACTAAATGCTTAAACCAGTGGTGTCCAAAGTCATTCCAGAAAAAGGCCAAGAGGGTGCAGGTTTTCTTTGCAGCCACTGACTCCAGCAGGTGATTTCATGACCTCATCCCATCTGCTCAAAGTGATGTTAATCAGTGGAATCACCTGCTGGAGTCAGTGGCTGCAAAGAAAACCTGCACCCTCTCAGTTCTTTCTGGAATACTTTGGAAACCACTGGCTTAAACACTCATACTTGGCCACATTTGCCGTAAAAATCCTCTCGAGCAGGCACACCATTAGGAACCAGTCGGGAAAAGTCACTTTTAAATAGTAAATTCAAATTCAATTCAAATTCCCAACTTCATTTGCCCAATCTGCACTTAACTCAAGAGAGTCCAACACAACTCTGTGTAACTTAAGATGAATTCTGGTGTACATTCCATCCTCCGCTTGGAATAGCTTGGGGCCAGTCTTTCTGTGCTTTGAGTGAAAACTGGACACAAAGTTGCAATGAGCCTACACCGAGCCACCAGATCTAAGGTTATTCAAACAGAGATAGTTTGGGGTACAACTGAACTTCAAAATTCTTTGAAAAAGTTCAAAAGCAGTAGTTTAAAAAAGCGTTCACAGAGCTGCATGCTAAGCCCCCACTGAGCTGGTCACGAGCTGTGCAGTTGAATGCAGAGGAATACCTAAACATATACGTCACCATCCAACCAACAGTACATGAGATACACTCAGAAGAAACAATATTAATAGAGGAGAGGTGATGCCATATTGACTTTAAGTCTGTTACAGCTCTGAAGTTATGGCTCTGCTCAAGATGAAGCGCTGATGAAATGTCATAGCTGCTTACACGTAGTTCTAAATCTGCACTCCAATCCAGCATAAATGCTAGACTCCTTCCTTCACTTAATAAACTGGCTGGTGACCAATTAAGAAGACGATCCTGAAAGTTCTGCAATATAGCAGAGGAGTCAGTCTACTCAGAACTAACTAAATATTCAGTGTTTCAAACAATAACACACACACACACACACACACACACACACACACACACACACACACACACACACACACACACACACACACACACACACACCCTCATGTCAGCTACCTGGCATAGTAGCACTGTAAATTAAATAGAGTTGAAGTCTGACCTATATCATAGTGTTTGCATTTGGAGAAGAGCAAATTAACCATAAAACAGTGTGTGTGGTTGTGTTGTGCTCAGCAGTTTAAATTCCGTGTACAGTACACAAAATGCCAGATTTAACCATTGCCAATTCCAACATCATGTACATCTCTACTGAGCTAAAATCAAACCATATCAGACACATGTGACTGGCTTATGGATAGACCAGAGATTTTTAGGGAATCAGTTTTTAAATTCAGCATTTTAAAGTGTATGAAGTTTTAAAATAAAGTCAAACTGAATTTCTACACATTTTTTTAGTTTTTGAGACTAAAGTGGTTTTCATCAAACATCAGTCACATTAGTAATAAAATTACATTGTAACAGCGAAAAGGTAAATGAGTTTTTGACAATGAGGTTTAGCTTAATGAGACATGAAGAGTTTGATAACGCTGATGTGTTGAGTGGGTCTTTGAATGACATGTTACAGAACACTGAACCTGAAGAAGTGATATGGGTTTCTGTTGTGCTCCAAAGTCTAAATGAGGCTTAGTTGTGAAATGATTGGATAATCACTGACCACTTTGTTTTTTTTTGTTATTGCATCTTTCAAAGTAAATATTAATTTTCTAAGAAATAATGTGTGCATCACTCACTCCTGCATGCATGTGACGTAGTCTGGAGTAAATACTGTATAAAACCCTCAGAAATACAAAAAAGTACTTTTAGAAAACATAGCAACATGGAACAAGGTTTATGTAATGTTTTTAAAGTTAGGGATTCTAGACTGTTTGAACCGCCATATTCACAGTCAGCAGTTTCATAGTCAAAGGTGAAACTGCTGAGTGTTTCACCTGCAAAAGGTGAAACACAGAATAAAACACTGCAACATTTTACATGGTGAAGAATAAACAGTTAATAGATTACAATCATGTGATGTCAGGTGCTTCATGGAAGTCAGCGGAGGAGAGGATGACAATAAAGGTTAAGGTGATGTTTTCCTGGAGAAGCCGTCAGTAGGTGGACTCTACATGGGTAGCTGAGAAGCGTGAAGCATGCAAGGTTCTGCAGACTCATGGCATTCTGTCAGGTAATGGTGCTCAGAGACACTGGTGTAGTGGCAGCACTTTGGAAGCAGATGTGCAGGTGGAAAAACCTGATTATGCAGAAGAAAATGATGGTACAGTGAGAAAGTATAGGTCTGCAGAGACCTTCCAGCATTACACAAACCAAAATGGTGCATTGGATTTGATTAAAATTTCCAACTGCAAAGCAAGAGAATAGGCCCACACCTGGTTCCACTGTCTGCTGGAGTTGCGAAAAGTGTCTTAATGCTGCGTTCACACCAGACGCCACGCGAGCGACAGGTTGCCATGTAATCCCTATGGAAGGACACGTTGTGGCGCCACAAAAGTTGAAGCCATGCAGTGCGACGTGATGGACGTGAATAAAGTGACACGAATTAACCGATTTTGAGCAATTGGCGCGTTTGTGGCATGATATCATGTTGCATCACGTCGCGTCACCCTCTTCCCCAAGTTGAAAAATCTGAACATTTTCATCTTGTCGCGCCGCGATGACCAATCAGGGACTGGATATGTAGTGACATGGAGATGTCTGGAGTTGTATTTGATGTGGACATGTCCTGTCTCTGGCAATCAGCCTGTGAGCAGGACATATGACCCTTTTGTCCTTTATTTAACACAATTATGACAGAGTTTGAGGGGAGGGCAATGAACTGCAGCAGCAACCAGGATTATTTTTCTTTGTTCACATGTGCGCGCGCAAACAGGACAGGAGGTCCTCAAACTGGGTCCTGGAGAGGCAGAAGTACCGCTGAAAGTGGCCGTCATCCAGATGCAGCTCCAGCAGCAAATGATGAATTTGTGGCGGTGTGTGGTGTCCGATGTGAACGCGGCTCAAGCAGAGCAACACACCGGGCGATGGTGGAGTGTCCATTGCCAGGCGAGGGATGCGAATTTGTGGCATCGTGTGGTGTCCGGTGTGAACGCGGCATAAGGGGTGAACCCACCCCCGAACATCTACATGACAGTAATTTGACACACAGAGTTCGCGACACAAAACAGTGTGTTGAGAACTCCAGATGTGTTGTGGCTGTGGGACTCTGTTCCAGACACACAGGCGACATACTGACAACACAGGAGGTGCGACACCTGCATTTCCAGAGCATCCTGACTTGTTTGAATGTAAAAAAAAAAGATAAAAAAGATGTAAAAAAAAAAAGCCCTTTGTGTCCATGTATGTCAGTTCAATTTGGGCAAAGATCATTCAGTGGATGCACAGTTTCAACACAGTCACACATGCACAGACCTATTTCACTGTCAAGTTTATGGTGAGGCACCATAGTTTCCACAGCAGCGGTGCGATGTGGTTCCACATGCTCCAGCTGCTCGTATTGTGTTCGTGCACGCGTGTGCACGACCCATCGGCAGTGTATCATGCACGCCTGTGCGATCGTGCGTTCCTACCGACAGCAGGTGGAATGTTTCGTGGTTCCCCATTTCATGTTTGGTTTGCGGATTGTCTTCCGGTTTCTGCGTCTTTCATGTTATGTGTGAAGGGGCCCTAAAGTTGGGGTCCTTTTTATATCTATTCAGAAGGTAAAATGTGTGACTGCATAGATATGTCCAGTGCACATGGTGCATTTAGATGCCACAAAATACTAGGAAATTCACCCCACCTCACCATATAAAGACATATGAAGACTGAATCACACAAATTAATTTGTTATATAAGAGATTTATCAATCAATCATTCTGCATGTATGATAAGATTTTCATGGAGGTAGAAGAAGAAATACAACATTATGGAGACAGCACACACATTTTTAAACCAAATGTTGAATGAATCGGAGACTGTCTTATCCAAGTAGTAATAAGAACATACGAGGGCTGTCAATAAAGTAACGGTCCTTTTTATTTTTTTCAAAAACTATATGGATTTCATTCATATGTTTTTACGTCAGACATGCTTGAACCCTCGTGCACATGCGTGAGTTTTTCCACGCCTGTCGGTGACGTCATTCGCCTGTGAGCACTCCTTGTGGGAGGAGTCGTCCAGCCCCTCGTCGGAATTCCTTTGTCTAAGAAGTTGCTGAGAGACTGGCGCTTTGTTTGATCAAAATTTTTTCTAAACCTGTGAGACACATCGAAGTGGACATGGTTCGAAAAATTAAGCGGGTTTTCGGTAAAAGTTTTAACGGCTGATGAGAGATTTTGAGGTGATACTGTCGCTGTAAGGACTTCCCACAGAGCGAGACGTCATGCAGCGCTCTCAGGCGGCGTCATCAGCCTGTTTCAAGCTTAAAACCTCCATATTTCAGGCTCTACTGATCCAGGACGTCGTGAGAGAACAGAGAAGTTTCAGAAGAAGTCGGTCTCAGCATTTTATCCGGATATTCCACTGTTAAAGGAGATTTTTTTAATGAAAGATGTGCGGACGGGTCCGCGCGTCGGGACGCAGCCGACGCGGTGCGGCGGCACAGGAAAAACACCTCCGTGTTGATAACCATTTGTAAAATCCAGGCGGCTTTTGATGGCTTTCAGTGGAGTGAGTATATGAGAAATTGTTTAACAGCTGGACATGTTCCAACTTGTCCTTAAGGCTTCCAACAGAGGTGTTTTTCCTGTGGCGGAGCGTCGCGGCGGCTGCGAGCCGACGCTACAATCCGCCCGCACGTCTTTCATTAAAAAAATCTCCTTTAACAGTGGAATATCCGGATAAAATGCTGAAACCGACTTCTTCTAACTTCTCTATTCTCTCACGACGTCCTGGATCAATAGAGCCTGAAATGTGGACGTTTTAAGCTTGAAACAGGCTGATGACGCCGCCTGAGAGCGCTGCACGACGTCTCGCTCCGTGGGAAGTCCTTACAGCGACAGTATCACCTCAAAATCTTTCATCAGCCGTTAAAATGTTTACCGAAAACCAGCTTAATTTTTCGAACCATGTCCACTTCGATGTGTCTCACAGGTTTAGAAAAAATTTTGATCAAACAAAGCGCCAGTCTCTCAGCAACTTCTCAGACAAAGGAATTCCGACGAGGGGCTGGACGACTCCTCCCACAAGGAGTGCTCACAGGCGAATGACGTCACCGACAGGCATGGAAAAACTCACGCATGCGCACGAGGGTTCAAGCATGTCTGACGTAAAAACATATGAATGAAATCCATATAGTTTTTGAAAAAAATAAAAAGGACCTATACTTTACGGACAGCCCTCGTAAGTAGTAACTGTTATATTGAACAGCTGTGTCACAGATGTTTGGTCGATGCGCCTGTGTTTGTGCTCATGTGTGGTTAATATACGATATCTTTCTCATCAGCAGCAAGTGAGCAGTCAGTCCACAGACAATCGGACTCACTAGTATTTTATCTTTTCCCTGCTTGGGTTGGGGTGTGGTTCCAGCTAGACTGCACCATGGCATCAAAGTGTTCTTGAGCCATGTTTCACAATAAAACTTACTCATCTCTAATTTGAAGTAACAGTTAAATTCTGGGATCATCCCCACACATTTTAACCTTTCTTTAATTAGTTTTACTTACTAATTTAATTGTATAGTCCATCCTCTATTTACCTATGCAGTGGGCATTAGGTTTCTTCCCGACGTTGTCTGATAAAATTGTTAGGTGTGTAGATTGTAGTGATGAGCACACGATGTGTCAAGAGGCAGACAAGCTATATGTGAATTCAACCACAGCTGTTTGTAATTTTTTAAGAATTTATATATTCTCATTCTCATTGTATATTCTTTAAATTTTGTGAGTTACAAGATAACATTTATTGTTTTTAGGTTACTGTCAACACAAATTGCCTGGAATGGACAAACACACTCACTCACTGTCTAAGCCCTATGCTGATCATGATCATTTTTCCTCCCCAAAGAACAGATAGATACCTTCAAAGTGGACAAACAGAAGACTTCTTCAAAGGAGCCCAATCACAGAGCAGCTACATTTAAATGTGAAGCAGGGTTCTCCCCAGACAATGGAATTACGGTGCTGCGCCATTATAGTCTCATCACAGTGACATTATACTCTGGTGTCATACTCTGACGTCATCTCGAGATGTTTTTTTTATTTGACAGGGCTCGACATTGCCATTTGCCCGCTGGCGATTTGGTCCACTGTCGGGCCCCTACAGGCCAGTACAACTTAGAAAATGATAGCCCGCTCGGTCCCCTACAAATATTTGCAAAATTCTGTTTATTTTACCATTCTTCCAGTGGCAAAATGAAATTTCATCACATCTCCGTGCCATCAAACTTCAGCGAATCCACCATGTTTGTTTTTGTCTCGCACACGCTTCACTGAAGAAACCAGATTAGCTGCACAATCAATGGGACCGAGTCTGACATTTACCCAGACTGACATAAATATGAGTAAATTAAGTGCTTTCATTTATTTTTTTGTGGTTTCTTGTGGCATTTTGTAAATGTGAAAATGTGCTCCAACCTCAAAATGTGCCCCTGTGAAATAAATCAAGTGCACCCTCTCTTCTTCTATGGCAGCATCCTTATTGTTGCAATTGCTGCCACCTTCTGCATCAGTCCATTATAGCGGTATTAAATCCTCTTGATGAGTCCAGTGTCTTTCAAGTATTTAAAAACCCAACCCCCCCACTTGACCTTATGTCAAAAATACTTCCTACAGAAGCTTCTTTCAGGCCTATTCTTAATTCTGAGAGAAGCTCTTGCCTATCTCTGGAATATTTATTATAATACATGAGGACTTCCCTAATTGCCAAAAGAATGTCCTACATGAGGTCTTGCCGACTCCTGGATGAACCTGTTCCAATACCATTGATAGCTGACACACAGTCAATTCAATGTGCACTGTATTTTATTAAATGTATTTAATAAATGTCACACACTGTGTGTGACATTACTGCCTGAGCATTGTTTAATCAAATCGATGATAGTAATGTACAGGTAACCATTTTAGTTTCAATAAAAGTTGTTGTAAGCTCATGATTTTGGTGCTATTGTGAGCTTAAGTACCTGATTGTCCAATATTTTGGAAACATGACAAAAACGCGCCGCCTTGGGTGATAACTGCCAGCAGCACCACTATACAAAAAATTTCTGGGGAGAACCCTGTGAAGACTGTACTCTCTTCATAGCTATTCTTCTGTATGGATTCTTTCTGGTCAACCCTAACCTCTGGCATGGCGTCCTCCATGACACCCAGAGGAAGGTGGACAGATCCTCCATCAGAAGGCTGGTACAGATATTCTGATGGTTGAGAGCATGCAAGTGGACAGGAAGTCTGAACAAGAGACATTAAGAACAGATCAACAAATGGTTACATAAATAAATATTAACTAACTCTTTGTTTGGTATTTATTTTACCTACCTGGGTGATGTTCCATTGATACTGATGTGGGAGACACTAGGGAGGTAAAAAGAAAGGACAAATTTATTTATGTTCCAACCTAGGGCTGGGTTCTTTACCCTCTGGGGTCGAAGCCGTCATATACGACGGCTGGGATCAAGCTTTATTAAATTATAAATAACTTTTTAATGATATGAGATAGAAACTTAATTTTTTTTTGCTGAAAAGTTAACTCTGCGGACTTTCGATCTACCGTCGGCCATCTTTGTACACCTCATAGAAGCTGTGTGATGACGTGCGGAATGTGTGTGTCCAATCGGAATTGGTTCACCATCACATGGTTTTCCAAAATCCAATCGTAGGGCAGACTGACCTCACACGATCAACCAAAGATCGTTTTCAGGAGTGATTTCTTACTAGTTGGTCCATTTGAATAGGCCCCTAAATCCTTCAAAGCACCCTGTGCCATTACGCACAGTGAAAGTGAAAGCAGACGGAGAGCCTCGCGTGACAATCTCACGTGCTCAAACAAAGAGTGTGTGAAATTTAGAGATGAATTAACACCTATTATACTTCCCACCTTGAATTGGGTTTTAAAAAAGGCACAAACACAACCCAGCTGGAAGGAGGCGATCATATCGGCTATACCAAAAGAAGGCAAAGATAAAATGGAGTGTGGATCCTATCGACCAATATCTGTTCTTAACGTAGACTACCAATTATTAACCTCAATTATGGCCAGACGGGTAAAGAAGTTCCTACTTACATTAATACATAATGACCAGACAGGTTTTATACAACAATGCCAAACACAAGATAATATACGAAAGACATTACACATCATAGATCATACACAAAAAAATAAGACTAAGGCAATAGTGATACGTGTTGATGCGGAAAAAGCATTTGACTCGGTTAATTTGGATTTTTTGTACAGGGTGTTATATAGGTTTGGCTTCCATGATACAACTGTTAAAACTATACAAGCATTATACAACAGCCCTACTGCTAGAATCAAAATAAATGGATCCTTATCAAAGAGCTTTAAAGGGCTGTGCATGGTCACCTCTACTTTTTGCATTATATTTAGAACCGTTGGCTCAGCACATTAGACAAAACAATAAAATTAAGGGAATCTTTATAAAAGGTACAGAGTATAAATTAGTCTGCTATGCGGATGATATTTTAGTGTATTTAGGACAACCAACATATGCTTTACCTGGATTGATTAAATCATTTGAGCAATATGGCAAATTATCGGGATACAAAGTTAATATGGGTAAGACTCAATTACTTGCATATAATTCCAACCCACCAGATGTAATTAAGAATGAATACCCATTGATATGGCAAACAAAATCCATCAGATATTTAGCCATAAACATCCCACAAGATTTATCAAAATTATTTGAATGCAATTATGTTCCTTTATACAAAACAAATTAAGGAAGATATAAACAGGTGGAGCCTAATTCCTTTTCTCAATCTTTCTGTTATGTGTCGACGCGGGTTGAGGAGCGGACCTGCGTCAGACAGAACCCAGCGCTAAAAATAACCAGAAAGCGGTTCCAACAACAGAAACAATTTATTTTTCACCTGTGCATAATAATGTGTATAAAACTAAAAGAACGTCCTTCTGGTGGAGTGACTGTTGGCACGCTCTTAAGCGCCCAAAAGGATAGAAGCCCGGCGTTCCTGGACCCACTACCACCAGACAAACACCCCCCAGGTGGACACGACAAACTGACTCTCTGTGAAGCAAAGAAGAGGTGAGGTAAGTCAGCAGTTACAACAATATCTTTCAAAAGACACACGCTATCAGCAACACATTCAGGTCTGTATTTTTTAACTTTATGCAAATGAGCAGCTTCTCACAACAAGTGGAGGATCACTTATCCGCACGCCACAGCAGTGAGAAGCAAACTGCACAATTCTCATCACAATTCCAGTATACTGCGTAACAAAACACCAAGTTACTATCAACAATTAGTCGAACACTTAATCACCTTTAATGTGTGCTGACAGCAAGTGTCCTCACCCGTCCTTGCTTCACGGGCTCGATGTGTCAAACCCAGGCGCGGTCCTCAGCGTCTCACAAACGGACATCACAAGGTCGAGTTCCCGGCAGTTCTGCTTGAATCACACATGCCTTAAATGCAGAACGCCATCCAATTATCTGCTTCAGCTGAAAGTCTTTAAGGTTGCATGTGAGCACCAGTCACAGGTGCTACACATGATGTTGATGAGGGTGAGGACTCTTCAGCCAGCACCTTCTCCACAGACAAATCAGTTCTCATGCCACCTGAAGAGCAAAGAAAAGAACACCAAAACATCCAGCCACCCCCCCAACACACAACAGTACCCCCCCATCAACGGGAAGCCTCCCGGCGACCGAACAGACCAGGCCCGAGAACAGCACCTCCCTCCGGGGTCCACGTCAGGAAGCAGACGGCACCACGCTCATAAGGTCCACCACAGACAGCAGGACAGGCACCGCAGCTGGAAGGCCGGCTGGAATCAACAAAAGCCCCAAAACATTCCACAGTACAAGTCAACACACCAAAAAAAAACATAAAACCCACCCAAAACCTCCCCAGGGGACCGTCCCATCAAACCCCGGGAAGAAAAGAAAAAGTCCCAAACGCAAAAACCCAACACAGCCCCACAAACACAATACAAACATAAATGCATAAAAGAAAAATAACAAACAACCCCCCCAGAATGACCTGCAGAGCCCAACCCCCCCAAGAAGGCCTTCATCGCCAGTTCCAGGAGGAACAGCCAGAACCATAATCCCACAAAGGTCCCCAGGTGTACATGGAGCAAAACGGCTCCCCCCAGGGGACCGTACCATCAACCCCAGGAGGTACCCTCCCCACAACCCCGGAACCCCAGACCCGGTCACACTTGGCTAGTTGGCCCCAAGCCAATTCCCCCCCAGAGGACCGTCCCATCAACCCTGGAGGTGGAACCCGGAAGGAAACAGAACAAAATCAAAAATCAACCCCCGGAGGACTACCAAAAACAACCCCGGGGGGATATAAAACGACCGTAAACCCTGTTACCCTCCCCGGCACCCCGAAAGACCCCGGGTCCCTCCCAGAGCCCCTCGGCGGCTCAACTTTGGCGAACGGCTCAAAACATTAAGCCGGAGAAGGGAACAGGAAAAAACTAACCCAGATCCAACCCCAAGGCGCAGCGGAGAACCGGAAATACGTCCGGTGCCCCAACTCGACCATACCCCAGCCTCTCGGGAGGGGTGGAACTACCGAAATGGCGAACGGCAACAGATCGGCCCACCCCTCCGACTGAGGTAAGTCTCCGCTGCACCACACCCCGGCAACACCAATTACGAACGGTACAAAGGCTTACCGAGGCTGGAGTGGAACCGGGCCCTAACCAAACCAAGAAAAACGCCTCTAATACCCTCCCCCCCTAGGTGCAGAGGTCTTCTGAGAATGCTCAGCGTGACCAACCTGCACCACCCCACAACCCACAAGACAAACGGTCTTGGGGCAAGTGAGGTTGGGGTTAGGGATGTAGAGAAATAAAAAACAACAAAATAAAATGACCCAACAAACCCAAACGGAAAATACCTAAAAACACATAAAAAATTAACAATTAAGTGAGCCCAGGCGGACTTCTAACCGCCTAACAATCACTCCACCAGATACGCCTCTGACTCCCCATACAATTATAACCCCTATTTAAAGAAAACAAAACATTTACTCGTGCTAGATTTTTTTTTTTTTTATGTGTGTTATTTTGTCTGTCCCAGAACACTTGGAGATACGTCACCATTATTTCTCTTGACGCTTACATGTCGGGGCAATACAGTAATCTCTGCTCGTCCGAGCTGCATGGGCTCGTCAACAGGAGGAGCCAGAGGTCCCGTCGGAGGAGCTTCAGTGGGGCGAAGAAGAGGCGGCCCAAATCTGTGTCGGGGAAAGCCCCGAGACGAAAAAACCCGCTCTGATGGGCGTCCTCTCTTGCGTCCACGCTCCTTCATCCGATCATCTAGACAAATCACCAACGATATTAGCTCATCTAAATCGTTTGGCTCGTCACGGACTGCCGGCTCGTCTTTTAATGACTCATTTAACCCATCTACAAACATTCCTCGTAAAGCTGCGGCGTTCCAACCTGACTGAGCAGAAACCAGAGAACATTGCATCACCGCACAAGGCTCCGGACGACAAACAATCGGTTCGGACGCCGAATCTCTGGGTGACGGAGTTATCTGCACTAGTATCGATGATGCCGCAGCTGGAGCAGCAGGAAGCGGAACGGCTTGCGCTGCAAGCTCCGTAACACGGGCGTCTGTTTGTTTAATTTGGTTTGCGAGATGCTGTAATTGCTCCCATATTTTCTCCAAGTGTTCTTGAACTTTTTCGGCAAAAGGAACCGCTTCTGCCGCTGGGTCCATTATGGAATGGCCGGGAACTGCTGTTATGTGTCGACGCGGGTTGAGGAGCGGACCTGCGTCAGACAGAACCCAGCGCTAAAAATAACCAGAAAGCGGTTCCAACAACAGAAACAATTTATTTTTCACCTGTGCATAATAATACAAAACTAAAAGAACGTCCTTCTGGTGGAGTGACTGTTGGCGCGCTCTTAAGCGCCCAAAAGGATAGAAGCCCGGCGTTCCTGGACCCACTACCACCAGACAAACACCCCCCAGGTGGACACGACAAACCGACTCTCTGTGAAGCAAAGAAGAGGTGAGGTAAGTCAGCAGTTACAACAATATCTTTCAAAAGACACACGCTATCAGCAACACATTCAGGTCTATATTTTTTAACTTTATGCAAATGAGCAGCTTCTCACAACAAGTGGAGGATCACTTATCCGCACGCCACAGCAGTGAGAAGCAAACTGCACAATTCTCATCACAATTCCAGTATACTGCGTAACAAAACACCAAGTTACTATCAACAATTAGTCGAACACTTAATCACCTTTAATGTGTGCTGACAGCAAGTGTCCTCACCCTTCCTTGCTTCACGGGCTCGATGTGTCAAACCCAGGCGCGGTCCTCAGCGTCTCACAAACGGACATCACAAGGTCGAGTTCCCGGCAGTTCTGCTTGAATCACACATGCCTTAAATGCAGAACGCCATCCAATTATTTGCTTCAGCTGAAAGTCTTTAAGGTTGCATGTGAGCACCAGTCACAGGTGCTACACATGATGTTGATGAGGGTGAGGACTCTTCAGCCAGCACCTTCTCCACAGACAAATCAGTTCTCATGCCACCTGAAGAGCAAAGAAAAGAAAAGAACACCAAAACATCCAGCCACCCCCCCAACACACAACACTTTCTTCAAGAATTGAATCTATTAAAATGAATATTTTACCTCAATTTTTATATTTATTCCACACCCTACCAATAGAAATCAATCAATGGCATTTTAATGAATGTGAAAAAATGTTATCAAGATATATATGGTGAGGCAAGAGACCTAGGGTACGTCTCAAAACTCTACAGCTGACCAAGGAGAGGGGAGGATGGGCTCTACCTTCTTTCAGAGATTATTTTCTTGCAACACAGATAAGAACAATTATATGCTGGTGCAATCCTATATATAATCCTCAAAGGAAAATTATAGAAGAGAAATTATGTTCCATTCCCATACAGGCAATTATAGCTGACAATAATCTACAAAATTACATAAAAACTATTGACAATCCATGGGTGAAATGTACTCTTAAAATATGGAAAGCTATCATAAAAGAACACAAGTTAGAAGGGGATATAATGGTTCTTAAATGGTGTGCATATGACTCAGACTTCATGTCAAATAGATTGGATACCAGGTTTAAGGACTGGACATTTAAGGGTTTGACAGCATTATGTAAATTACTGAAAGGGGGAACAGTTTTGATACAATTAAAGAAAGATATCTTTTAGAAAAACATGATTTCTGCCACTATCTGCAGATACGACAGTATATTAATATGAAAATGAAAAATGTCTCAGAAGCAAAGGTGAGTTTTATAGAAATGTTTAGGAAAGCATATAACTCTGATATTAATGGTAGAATTATATCATGTGCATACAAAGGCTTATCCAATCTTAAAACACAGTCAACTACATACATTAAAGAAAAATGGGAGCAAGAAGGAGGAATAAGTATATCTGAGGAGGAATGGACAACAGTGTGGAGATATAATTGGAAATGTACTAGTTCACAGATTTAGAGAGAATTCAGCTGGAAAATTCTGATAAGATATTTTATTACACCCGTTCAGAAATCTCACTATGATGTAACTCCCCCTATATGTTGGAGAAACTGTGGTAATCAACATGCAAACCACCACCACATCTTTTGGGACTGCCCGGTTATCAAGGACTTCTGGAGAGAAATACACATGGCTCTACAAGACATTTTTTTACAAGACATTAAAGATGTAATGCCTCTCGAGATGAGGATTATATATTTTGGAAATTTACCTCAGAAATTGTTAAAAAAAGACAAATATTTATTAAATATTTTGTTGGTCAACAGTTTGTTTTACTGTTGACAACAGTAAAACAAAGAGGTGATTCAAATAATGATAAAACAATGGAAAAAACAGGGCGTCTGGAGAGACGTGGTCAGGCAGGCGTGAACGCTGGAGCATGTGTAACCACATCACGCAGCTGCTGTGGGAAAATACAGCCATTTTCTAAGTTCCAAGCGAGCGGTGTTAGATGCTCATGTGTGTCACCTGGAATTTGGCTGACACCTGCCATGAGAGGGCTCGATGGGCTCTCACAGGGCACACTCTGTCTTTCAGCTGCTGGTGTACACAAATAGTTGTAGCAACAGGTGTGCGAGGCGTTAGAGGCAGCTCCGATTTTACACGTATTGCATACGATTCCTGCTATGTGCGCAATTCAGCCACATTTGTACTTTGTTTGAAGGGGCCCTAAAAGTTGTGCATGCAAAGTAAAGGTTCAAATAGTAAACCATATGATTTCTTCATGGTTCACTCATTGTACTCTTTAAACTGGCAGCAGTATCAAACCATATATTGTGATAAAAACTGATACTGATTAATATGGAGGAACAAATTGTAATTGTAACTGTAACTGCAAGTGGCAAGGCCGAAAACCAACACTGAATGCCCGTGACCTTCGATCCCTCGACATCACTGTGTAAAGGAGCTTACCGTGTGGTCTTAGGAACACTTCAGAAAACCATTGTCAGTTAAGACAGTTCATCACTACATCTACAAGTGCAAGTTAAAACTCTACCAAGCAAAGCAAAAGCCAGACATCAACAAAATCCAGACACGCCGCCACCTTCTCTGGGCCCGAGCTCATTTGGAATGGACAGACGCAAAGTGGAAAAGTGCGTTGTGGTCTGATGAGTCCACAGTTCATATTGTTTTTGGCAATCCTCGACGTCGTGTCCTCCGGACAAAAGAGGAAAGAGACCATCCAGAGTGTTACCAGCGCAAAATTCAAAAGCCAGCATCTGTGATGGTATGGGGGTGTGTTAGTGTCCATGGCTTGGGCAATTTTCACATCTGTGATGACACCATCAATGCTGAAAGGTACATCCAGGTTTTGGAGCAACACATGCTGCCATCTAAGCAACGTTTTTTTCAGGGACGTCCCTGCGTATTTCAGCAAGACAATGCCAAGCCACATTCTGCATGTGTTACAACAGCATGGCTTCGTAGTAAAAGAGTACGAGTACTAGACTGGCCTGCCTTCAGTCCAGACCTGTCTCCCTTTGAAAATGTGTGGCGCATTATGAAGTGCAAAATACGACAACGGAGACCCCGGACTGTTGAACAACCGAAGTCGTACATCAAGCAAGAATGGGAAAGAATTCCACCTACAAAGCCTCAACAATTAGTGTCCTCAGTTCCCAAATGCTTATTGAGTGTCGTTAGAAGGAAAGGTGATGTAACACAGTGGTAAACATACCACTGTCCCAGCTTTTTTGAAAATCATTGTTTTCTGTTTTTATTTACATTTTACACAACACCCCAACTTCATTGGAATTGGGGTTGTAATTGGAGAGGAAAGAAAGAGGAACTTCCAGCAACAACAGCCAAAAAAAGGTAGGCTGCTTCGTGTCTGTTTCCGGTTACTTTTGCATTTTTAAAGAGCTGGAAGTGTGCGTCACTACACCATTTTGGAGCGCACGAACGGTGTGCTATTCTTCCTTCCAAATTATCACTGGCACACAAATGCAAATCCTGTGCAGAATACATCAGCGGGAGGAAGGCAAAAAAGAAGCTTTGTGAAGCCGCTGATCTTCTGATCCTGCTCGGCAGATTTAGCGGGAGACCTGACAGAATCACCGCAAAGCTGCCGTTGGTGCACGAGCCCTTTCAATTGTCAAGGAAATTTCTCCCAGAGACCAGTTATACTGATGGGGCCTGGCTGGGGCCAGGGGTTTTGTGAAAGGGCCACATTCAAACCAGGGCAAAAATACAAAGATTTGAAATCTTATCTGAATTATTTTTATTTTCACAAAACTAATGATTCACAATGTAACTAAAGTGAATGGTTCAAAATATCAGATTTGAATTAAGTTAGAAAAACGCCATTTACAAGAAGCAGTCCTCACTGGGATCACAGCTGCTATTTTACAGTCTGTCAAGCTCAAAAACACTTCTTTATATGAACTGTATTAACTGTATTGTACTGGAGGGTCTCTGCATCCCAGTCTGCATTTTCCTGTCTTTATTTCGGAAAAAAAAATTCTCTAAAATGAATGTAAATTTGATAAATACATGAAAATAATCAACAGAATGTGCTGCCGGTGACGCATTGAAGTAGATTTTAGTGTGCTGGACAAATGGTATCATTTGTAGTAGGCTACAGTAGCCTAAAATGTGTTTAATACCTTTGACATGGTGCAAGCTCGCAAAGCACAAGAGCAAAAAAACAAATGTTTTGAGTGGCACAGTTCCTGTAAGAATCTAATCTTACTTTCACCCCTGCTCCAACCCCTACTTTACAGGATCAACTCATGCAACAGAGATGTAAGCAGGAATTATATCAGAGAATACCATTAGATACCAATAAATTGGTAATATACGGTGTGTCTAAACCTCTGTGTGTGATGAAAGGATCATGAATGGACTGAAGCTCACCTGGCAGTGGTCATATGCTGCTCGCTGGAAGGCAGGCTGGATGGATTGTGCAAACATCACAGGATGAACAGGCTGAATACATCAAGACATAATTACTGTCATGAGAAAAGGTCGCAATATATGTTAATATTACTGAACAAAACATTACAGTAGATCCAAACAGTCTTCAATCACACAAAGTTCATATCAATAAAATCTTCAAATAAAGCTGCCACCGGATGAGGACTTTCATTTAGTATTCCAACTAGGGACATCCCGATCAGGTTTTTTTTGCTCCTGATCTCGATCCAAGCCCTTTAATATTGAGTATTTCTTGATACTCAATCTGATACTTGTATTTTCCTTGATGTTACACTTGCACAAAGCAAAATGCAAGCGCATTAATGTCAATCAATTGTATGTGCTTGTCAGAGTTCTTTCATGCATTAAACAAATTAACTTCAATCCACGCTGCTTCTTAATAGTGGTATTCATTCATTCATTTTTGATACCCACTTACTCCTGGCACCTATCCCAGCAATCCCTGGGTGAGAGGCAGGTTCACCCTGGACAGACCTCCAATCTCTCTCAAGGCCACAAGCAGTCAAGCACATTCACATGCACACTCACACCTATGGTCAACTTGAAGTTTCCAGTCCACCTAATCTGCATTTCTTTGAAAGTGGGAGGAACTCACTCAAACATGGCTAGAACGTGCAAACTTCATACAGAAAGGACCAAGCGGGAAGTGATCCCAGGACCTTCTTGCTATGAGTGGTAAGCACTAAGCCACCATACTGCCTGTTTGTATTCATATGTGTATTTTTTTTTAATTGAGTAAACAGATTTTTTAATATGTTTCATCAATTCTAATTGCAAAATGGTAGTAGTATAACTAGGATCCACAGAAGAATAGTGACAGAATGACATTTTAATTGATAATAATTCCTATTATTATTATTATTGGTGGTGGTGTTGTTCTATGTTAAAAAATGTCTTCAATATGTCTTCAATAGTGGACTTTTCCAAGAAATCACAACGTTATCCAGGACAGTAGTAAAATTTGTTTTATTTAACGCATCACTCATCTTGCTTTAGTGTCATCATAACTACCCCATTTTAATGGTAGACACTAAACAGACTTGCACTAAGGGTGTAAGTACATATTGGGAGTGTCCCAGTGCACTTTGCTAGATATTGCTGCAAAGGTGGTGCTATGCACAAAAGGAAAGGGTGTAACATCTTCATTATTCTTGAGTATTTTGTCATCCGAATATGACATCTGCCAATCAAAATGGTACCTGCCTTTCCCTGTAACTGGAGTACACTAGGCACACATTGCTGTGGTAGTGAGGAAGCAGCTGAAAGTGAAATGATTACAGGTTTGTTCATGGTGCATTCATGGTGCAATCATGGTGCCTGGTGTTAGCTGGCAGAGAATGAAAACTTGATTAACACAGACCAGCAGTGAGGTCTACCAGACTCTGCAGGAGCGAAGTCGACGTCAGTCAGGCAACACTGATGTTTGTCTTGGTCCCGGAAAAAATTTCAGCATGCATCCTCAACGCTCATGCCAAAACGCTGGGAAGAGTAAATCTTTGCTACCACTACATCACTTCCGATAGTATACCATTATTGCTCAGTTAGCCTCTGCGGGCCAATGTCGTAGGCTTGACTGGATGCACCACCTACTCTGGAAACCTTGGGCATAATTTAATTTAATTTAAATTTATTTTCATTTATATAGCACCAAATCACAACAGAGTTGCCTCAAAGCGCTTCACACAGGTAAGGTCTAACCTTACCAACCCCCAGAGCAACAGTGGTAAGGAAAAACTCCCTCTGAGGAATAAACCTCAAGCAGACCAGACTCAAAGGGGTGACCCTCTGCTTGGGCCATGCTACAAACATAAATTACAGAACAATTCACGGACGAATATACAAGAAATGCTATTGGCGCACAGGACAGGAGGGTCGCCAACACAAATACAACTCCCATCTCTGGATGGAGCTGCACCTTAAACAGAGAGAGAGAGAAAAAAAAAACAAAAACAAATCAGGCATCAGAAAGACAAAAAATACTGTATAATTTGCCAGAATTAAAAAAAAAACAAAAAAAAAAAAACAAAACAAATACTAAGGTGATCGCCGGCCACTAGCCCTAAACTTCACTAAAAGACCCAGAATTTAGGTAAAGTTGAGGCCGCAGCCCGCTCCAATTACTAATAAATGAATTAAAAGAGTAAAAAGCGTAAAATAAAACTGTACCAGTATGCTAGCCATATGAAAGGGAAAAAAAGTGCATCTTAAGTCTGCATAAAGAAATATGTAGAAATATAAAGAAATGTGAAGGAATATGCAGAACCTGTCTTGAAAATGCACCAGTAGCAAGTGACACAATTGCAGAGTTACGGTGAGTTTATATAGGCTACATCATGTGACGTCACAAAAGTAGAGTCGACAATCAACTACCAATGCCCATCCATGCGCTACGATGATGAAAGTTGAACTTCATTGTATGGCAAGTCAGTGGACCATCAGCAAACATCAAGCACCATGAGTACAACATTGCTCTGAGCTACATCAACCTCTGTTGAAGACAGGAAATTTGGAACCCGAGAGCAAGCCTTCTCCAGCATTCCAATGACGTCCCATCATCGGCTGAATGGACTCTAATGGACTAATTACAGTTCAACTCAATTCAAGTGACAGTGGTAAGGAAACTTCCCACTGGAGCTTTTGTGGTTTGGCAGAATTTGTATAATGGGCACCATTCGCTTAAGAAAACATGAGTGATCAGGCAAAACACATGACTTTTATTTTAATTGGTTTAAAATAAAACCATGAGGCATCACAGAAAAGTGCAAACATTAAACAAAACTTAGTCATAAAGAAATAATGAGATGATCCCCATTGAAAGGTTTACATACAATTAGTTCTTAATACTTTGTTTTGCCCCTTTTAGCATCATTGATGGCTTGCAGTTTTTTGTGACCTTTATTTTCTCAATGGAGTTCTGATCAATCTTCTTGACAAACAGCCTCCAGGTTTTGTAAATTCTTGGGTTGTCTTGCATGAACTGCACATTTGATATCTCCTGAAAGTGGCTCAAGAACACTGAGATCAGGAGGCTGAGATGGCTTCTCCAGAACCTTCATTTTTTTTCTGCATTACGCATTGAAGGGTTGACTTGGCCTTATGCTTCAGATCACTGTCATGTTGGAAAGTCCAAGTGCCTCCCATGCATAACTTGGAATGATGAGTACAAATTGTCCGCCAATATTTTCTGATAGCATGCTGTCGTCATTTTACCAGCAATTTTGACAATATTTCCTCTGCCTTTATAGCTCACACCCCACAGAACCACCTCCATGCTTCACAGTAGGGAGGGTACACATTTCAAAATAGACCTTGTTGAACTTTTCTGGTTGTGACCATAAAGTTCAATTTTGCTCTCATCACTCCAAGTAACTTTATTTCAGAAGTTCCAAGTCTTGTCTAGGTGCTTTCTGGCATATTGTAAGCATGTTATTTTGTGGCATTGGTGCAGTAATGCCTTTTGTCTGGCAACCCATGTAGCCCATATTTATCAAGTGTGTCCTTATTGTGGATCTTGAAACAGTCACGGCACTTTCTTCCAGTGAAGCCTGTTTTTCAGCTAAAGGCTTGAAACTTGAAGGTTTTTCTTTGCATCCTGACCCTGGCTTGGTTTCAATAGTACCACTAATTCTCCACTTCTTTATCAGACTTTGATGAGCATTTTCAAATCTTTTGATATCGTTTGGTCTTTTTTTCCTGATTTACACAACTCAACTACCTTTTCTCACAGATCTTTTGACAGTTCTTTTGCTTTCCCCATGGCTCAGCTAGTCAGTGCAGCCCTGGGTGAAATGTGCGGAGGTCTCACAAGAGCTACAAAATTCACTATTAAAGGACACGTCCCACAGAAATCATAGCAACTTAGATTTAGGCTGTTAGAGACCATAATATGATACACTTTTTGTGCACTTCCATGGCTGGTCTCAAAGTATACGGCATTCGCAATAGACAGCCATGGAGACATCGGGGTGAATGTGAGGCATAATTGTAAAGCGCTTTGAGTGTCTGATGCAGATGGAAAAGTGCTATATAAGAGTGATTCTTAGACTATGGGCACTTATTATGTCCTTTGATCATATTGTATGAAAAACAGAAAAAAGGGGAAATTTCACAATTTTACAGTTATCTTTACAATGAAAGTGTGTTAAGAAATTTGTTCTAGTAGTCTATGATGACTTTTTCACCTTTTTTCAGCATCATTATATGCATATATTGCCGTTTTGTGCTTGTCCCACACCCAGACTTTTGATCTTCAATGATAAAAATGAATGGTAAAAAAAACATTTTTTCTAATGTTTTAAAATATCTCTGAATAAAATATCAGTAAAATAATCAAAACATAATTGTGGTATTCAATGTCATACAACTGTTGTGAGTTTTTTAAACAAAATGTAGTTGTCCCACACTATTGCCGTAATTTCCACCACAACACTGTAATGTCCCTTTAAACAGTTTGTATGAAAGATTGTTTGGGTAGTTTCTATGGAGATAAACAGTGACATCAGAGCACATGTATATAGCGCCAAATCAAAACAAACAGTTGCCCCAAGGCGCTTTATATTGTAAGGCAATAGTGAGGTGGAAATTACATTTACATTAATATATAAATATAATATAAATATATTATTATTAATATATAAATAAAAATGAATAAAAAAATATTACAATTTGTAACACATTTGACTCTTACGAAAACAAATGCTGAGCCATTAATTATTATACAGAAAACAAAGGCACACAAACATGCTGAGATGCGAACAGCTTAATCAAATCAAATCAAATCAATTTTATTTATATAGCGTCAAATCACAACAAACAGTTGCCCCAAGGCGCTTTATATTGTAAGGCAAAAGCCATACAATAATTACAGAAAAACCCCAGCGGTCAAAACGACCCCCTATGAGCAAGCACTTGGCGACAGAGGGAAGGAAAACTCCCTTTTAACAGGAAGAAACCTCCAGCAGAACCAGGCTTAGGGAGGGGCATTCTTCTGCTGGACTGGTTGGGGCTGAGGGGAGAGAATCAGGAAAAAGACATGCTGTGGAAGAGAGCAGAGATCAATCACTAATGATTAAAAGCAGAGTGGTGCATACAGAGCAAAAAGAGGTGAATAAAAAGAAACACTGGGTGCATCATGGGAAACCCCCCAGCAGTCTAAGTCTATAGCAGCATAACTAAGGGTGGTTCAGGGTCACCTGATCCAACCCTAACTATAAGCTTTTTCAAAAAGGAAAGTTTTAAGCTTAATCTTAAAAGTAGAGAGGGTGTCTGTCTCCCTAATCTGAATTGGGAGCTGGTTCCACAGGAGAGGAGCCTGAAAGCTGAAGGCTCTGCCTCCCATTCTACTCTTACAAACCCTATGAACTACAAGTAAGCCTGCAGTCTGAGAGTGAAGCGCTCTATTGGGGTGATATGGTACTATGAGGTCCCTAAGATAAGATGGGACCTGATTATTCAAAACCTTATAAGTAAGAAGAAGAATTTTAATTCTATTCTGGAATTAACAGGGAGCCATGAAGAGAAGCCAATATGGGTGAAATATGCTGCAGCATTTTGAATTAACTGAAGGCTTTTCAGGGAACTTTAGGACAACCTGATAATAATGAATTACAATAGTCCAGGCTAGAAGAAATAAATGCATGAATTAGTTTTTCAGCATCACTCTGAGACAAGACCTTTCTAATTTTAGAGATATTGCGCAAATGCAAAAAAAAAAGCAGTCTTACATATTTGCTAATATGCGCACTGAAGGACATATACAGATCAAAAATGACTCCAAGATTTCTCACAGTATTACTGGAGGCCAGGGTAATGCCATCCAGAGTAAGGATCTGGTTAGACACCATATTTCTAAGATTTGTGGGGCCAAGTACAATAACTTCAGTTTTATCTGAATTTAAAAGCAGGAAATTAGAGGTCATCCATGTCTTCATGTCCGAAAGACATTCCTGCAGTTTAACTAATTGGTGTGTGTCCTCTGGCTTCATGGATAGATAAAGCTGGGTATCATCTGCGTAACAATGAAAATTTAAGCAATGCTTTCTAATAATACTGCTTAAGGGAAGCATGTATAAAGTGAATAAAATCGGTCCTAGCACAGAACCTTGTGGAACTCCATAATTAACCTTAGTCTGTGAAGAAGATTCCCCATTTACATGAACAAATTGTAATCTATTACATAAATATTATTCAAACCACTGCAGCGCAGTGCCTTTAATACCTATTGGCATGCTCTAATCTCTGTAATAACATTTTATGGTCAACAGTATCAAAAGCTGCACTCAGGTCTAACAGGACGAGCACAGAGATGAGTCCACTGTCTGAGGCCATAAGAAGATCATTTGTAACCTTCACTAATGCTGTTTCTGTGCTATGATGAATTCTGAAACCTGACTGAAACTCTTCAAATAGACTATTCCTCTGCAGATGATCAGTTAGCTGTTTTACAACTACCCTTTCAAGAATTTTTGAGAGAAAAGGAAGGTTGGAGATTGGCCTATAATTAGCTAAGATAGCTGGGTCAAGTGATGGCTTTTTAAGTAATGGTTTAATTACTGCCACCTTAAAAGCCTGTGGTACATAGCCAACTAATAAAGATAGATTGATCATATTTAAGATCGAAGCATTAATTAACGGTAGGGCTTCTTGAGCACTGCAGCCTGGTAAGAATGGGGTCTAATAAACATGTTGATGGTTTGGAGGAAGTGACGAATGAAAGTAACTCAGACAGAACAATCGGAGAGAAAGAGTCTAACCAAATACCTGCATTACTGAAAGCAGTCGAACATAAAGATATGTCTTTGGGATGGTTATGAATAATTTTTCTCTAATAGTTAAAATTTTATTTGCAAAGAAAGTCATGAAGTCATTACTAGTTAAAGTTAAAGGAATACTCGGCTCAATAGAGCTCTGACTCTTTGTCAGCTGGCTACAGTGCTGAAAAGAAATCTGGGGTTGTTCTTATTTTCTTCAATTAGTGATGAGTAGTAAGATGTCCTAGCTTTACGGAGGGCTTTTTTTTATAGAGCAACAGACTCTTTTTCCAGGCTAAATGAAGATCTTCTAATTAGTGAGACGCCATTTCCTCTCCAGCTTACGGGTTATCTGCTTAAGCTGCGAGTTTGTGGCTAATACCACGGAGTCAGGCATTTCTGATTTAAGGCTCTCTTTTTCAGAGGAGCTACAGCATCCAAAGTTGTGCTCAATGAGGATGTAAAGCTATTGATGAGATAATCTATCTCACTCACAGAGTTTAGGTAGCTTCTCTGCACTGTGTTGGTATATGGCATTACAGAACATAACAAAGAAGGAATCATATCCTTAAACCTAGTTACAGCGCTTTCCGAAAGACTTCTACTGTAATGAAACTTATTCCCCACTGCTGGGTAGTCCACTAAAGTAAATGTAAATGTTATTAAGAAATGATCAGACAAAACGGGGTTTTCAGGGAATACTGTTAAGTCTTCAATTTCTATGCCATATGTCAGAACAAGATATAAAGTGTGGCTAAGGTGGTGGGTGGGCTCATTTACATTTTGAGCGAAGCCAACTGAGTCTAATAATAGATTAAATGCAGTGTTGAGGCTGTCATTCTCAGCATCTGTGTGGATGTTAAAATCACCCACTATAATTATCTTATCTGAGCTAAGCACTAAGTCAGACAAATGGTCTGAAAATTCACAGAGAAACTCACAGTAACAACCAGGTGGACGATAGATAATAACAATAAAACTGGTTTTGAGACTTCCAATTTGGATGGACAAGACTAAGAGTCAAGCTTTCAAATGAATTAAAGCTCTGTCTGGGTCTTTGATTAATTAATAAGCTGGAGTGGAAGATTGCTGCTAATCCTCCTCCTCGACCCGTGCTTCGAGCATTTTGATAGTTAGTTTGACTCAGGGGTGTTGACTCATTTAAACTAACATATTCATCCTGCTGTAACCAGGTTTCTGTAAGGCAGAATAAATCAATATGTTTGATCAATTATTATATCATTTACTAACAAGGACTCAGAAGTGAGAGACCTAATGTTTAATAAACACATTTAACTGTTTTAGTCTGTGGTGCAGTTGAAGGTGCTATATTATTTTTTCTTTTGAAATTTATGCTTAAATAGATTTTGCTGGTTATTGGTGGTCTGGGAGCAGGCACCGTCTCTACGAGGATGGGGTATTGGGGGGATGGCAGGGGGAGAGAAGCTGCAGAGAGGTGTGTAAGACTACAACTCTGCTTCCTGGTCCCAACCCTGGATAGTCACGATTTGGAGGGTTTAATAAAATTGGCCAGATTTCTAGAGATGAGAGCTGCTCCATCCAAAGTGGGATGGGTGCCGTCTCTCCTAACAAGACCAGGTTTTCCCCAGAAGCTTTGCCAATTATCTATGAAGCCCACCTCATTTTTTGGACACCACTCAGACAGCCAGCAATTCAAGGAGAACATGCGGCTAAACATGTCACTCCTGGTCCGATTGGGGAGGGGCCCAGAGAAAACTACAGAGTCCGACATTGTTTTTGCAAAGTTACACACGATTCAATATTAATTTTAGTGACCTCCGATTGGCGTAACCGGGCGTCATTACTGCCGACGTGAATTACAATCTTACCAAACTTAGCCAGCAGTTTCAAATTTCCTTCAATATCACCTGCTCTGGCCCCCGGAAGACATTTGACATTTGATTGCTGGTGTCGCTAACTTCACATTTCTCAAAACAGAGTCGCCAATAACCAGAGTTTGATCCTCGGCGGGTGTGTCGCCGAGTGGGGAAAAACGGTTAGAGATGTGAACGGGTTGGTGGTGTACAGGGGCTTCTGTTTAGAACTACGCTTCTTCCTCACAGTCACCCAGCCGGCCTGCTTTCCCGGCTGACCAACTACAGGGGCCTGGCTAGCTGTAGGATTTTCCAAGGTGCAGAGCCGAGTCTCCAATTCGCCCAGCCTGGCCTCCAAAGCTACGAACAAGCTACACTTATTACAAGTACGTTACTGCTAAAGGAGGCCGAGGAATAACTAAACTTTTCACACCCAGCGCAGAAAAGTGCGGGAGAGACAGGAGAAGCCGCCATGCTAAACCGGCTAAGAGCTAATAGCTGCGCTAAGCTAGCAAATTCCTAAAAACACCACAAAGTGAAGAATGTGAAAATAATTTAGAGGTGATTTCAGCAGAGAGGGTGCTTTAGTTAACTTAACATTGAAAATGCCATAGACATGCTAATGCGTTCGCATCGGTCCCGTTTTAAGTTATAAAATATATCAACTGTTTCAGAAGACCATAACAGGTCGGTTTAACATAAAAGAGGTAAATATTACTGACAGACATATGCTCTTTAGGGTTTAGTGGGTAAAAATTAAGATAAAAGCGAAATAAAACAAAGAACCAACGAAGCATCAGATCAAGCACTGCTTCATTGATTCAAGATTCAAAGCAAAGCTGCGCTGCAGAAATGGTTGATTACAGACCCACTGCAGGGTCTGTACTCTGTAATTATGACACAGGTCTACTTGTGCCTGGTTTGGAGGTTATGGTCAATGGTTAGCGCTGGGCTTGAGAACAGAGGATCCTTGGTTCAATCCCGCTGCTGGAAAATCACTAAGTACCTTGGACAAGGTCCTTAATCTCCTTGTTGCTCCCGGTGTGTATGAGTACCTTGTATGGCGCAGCACCCTGACATCGGGGGTGAATGTGAGACATTATTGTAAGTGGTTTGAACATATGCTTGCAGATGGAAAAGTGCTATATAAATGCGATCCATTTAGCTTAGGCGTTTGTTGCTGTGAGCTTTATTACTAATATTAGGCTGAAGCTCATAGAGCTATGTGTAATACTATGTCACTGCAAGTGAAAACCAACTCCTCCACTTTGCAAGCAGTTAACAAAACTCATCTTGCACTGACATTAATGAATTTTAGTTTCTGTCCATTTCTTACAGGCAGACAGTAGATAATGCATTGGATTGATTTCTAGTTAATGCTACAAAGAAAATTTATTCACATGTGCATGTATGTATGGTTGAATTTCGTATACTAATTTGAATATGAAGAGACATGAACACTGTATCCTCTTAATTTTCATATAACTGTGATGCATAGCAACAAAAAGCTAAACAGTTGATTTTGGCTAGGTCTTCAGGTAAAAGTCATGTGATTAACCACATGTAGCATGTTTTGAATTTTTGTGTCAAATTTCTTTATATGTCACCTATTTTTATCGCAGCAAACATGTTTGTAATTTATTTCAAGAGTCTAAATATACAGGTGTTATGCCATTTCCATTGGCGTTAGTGGCCACAGTTTTCGAGAGGATATTGTACTATTGTGTAATACAGTGTATGGTACCAATAAATATATATTGATAAGCTTGCTGATGATTACACACAACTTATATAAACTTTGATTAAAGAATCAGGAATTTTAGAATTGAGTATTTGTCGCAGTGAGGTAAGGAGTAATTGAGAATAGAAGGGGAAGAATGGGTCAAAGTACTAAAAGAAAGAAAGGAAATAAATGATATCATGGTGGACATAGATTAGGATGGATGAAAGTTACATTAACTGAAAGAACAAAAAGAAGGAAATGAGAGAATAAGCTCAGTTATTACAAAAAAAAATGTTGATGTTCTCATAAGTCGTCTACGTGCGGTCCCACATAACTTGCGAGTGGTAAGATGGCTGCCCATTGGTTTCAACCGGGTTTGTACGGCATTTGTAAGCCTAATCCAGTGTTATAATTCAGATCAGTGGCCGGTCTTTACTGGTATTTGCAATAAACAAAACACAACATAACTGAGAAGGTGCGCTAGCTTAATGAGAATGTTGACTTGAACTAGAAGTAATGCTATACAAACGTTACCTTTTATTAGACATCCCATTTGCATATCGAAAGAGCAAATTAATGATCATTAACAGGCCATTATAACCCCCTTTATCACAAACTCAGACAGTCATCAATCTAAAAGGGAATGAGATTGCTGCCAAATGGGTCAATATTATAATCCCGAGGACACCTTAGCTGCCCAAGAACGTGCCTGATCGGACTGACTGAACAGTTCCTGCACGACAACAGTGATCTGAAAATGTCCCAGGGAAACTGGTAAAAAGCAGAAATCCGCCAAAAGTGGAGCTTTTCATCCCTGAATCTGGTTCAGTACAGACAACTACAATAATGTGGAAGACTGCTAAAGTGACAGTTGTCCAGAAGATGCTCTCAAATGCTTTTCCACAAGGAGGTTAAACCACAGAAGGTCATCGCTGAAAGTTCTTGCTGTTCAGAGTTCTGGATCCAAGCATAATCATGGGAAAGTTGACTGGAGGGGAAAGTGCGGTCAGAAAAGATGCACAAGCACTGGAAATGACCACAGCCTTGAGATGATTGTAAGGCAAAGGTGGATTCAAGAACTTTGGGGAGCTTCACAACAAGGGGACTGAGGCTGGAGTCAGTGCATCAAGAGAAAACACAGACGTGTGCAGAAAATCAATCAAACATTACAGCAGCCAAATTGTGTCCAAAGTGCGTTACAGCAAAAACACAGATTCACAAAACTAAAACACACATACAACAAAGTAAAAACAGCACATAAGAACAGAACATGTCACCTCCCCACTAGGTGTTAAAAGCCAGCTTAAAAAATAAGTGTTTAACTTAGATTTTAGAAAGTGCTAGGTCAGGAATAGTGCGCAAGTCAAGAGGTAGCTTGTTCCACAGTCTGGGGCCAGCTACCGCAAAAGCACAAGTTTATATTTTGACCTCAGAAAATCTAAGTAAAGCTGACCAGATGCATGCAATGTCCTACTGTCAGTGAGGAGAGATAAAATTTCAGACAGGTAAGAAGGTGCGAGGCCATATATAGCTTTAAAAACAAACAATAAAATCTTAAAATCAATTCTAAAATAGACTGGAAGCCAGTGGAATGAGTACAGGACTGGTGTAATATGTTCACATGCTCAAGTGTTTGTTAACAGACGAGCAGCAGAATTCTGCACCAATTGGGAGGCGTGCAAGAGAAGACTGGTTAATGCCAGTATAAAGTGCATTACAATAATCAAGTCTGGAGCTGATGAATGAATGGCCGTCTCAAGATCACGTCGACTGAGCAAGTGTTTTACTTCAGCCAGAAGACAAAGATGGAAAAAACTTGCTTTGACAAGTTTATCTGATGATCAAACGTCAAACAGAAAATGGGCTACATGTGTTGCATTTGTGGTTCCATGCCACTCTTGGACCAGAGACAATGTAAGAAATCTCTTACTTGGGCTAAGGGGAAAAAGGACTGGACTGTTGCTCAGTTGTCGAAAATCCTCTTTTCACATAAAAGAAAATTTTACATTTCACTTGAAAATCAAGGTCCCAGATTTATTTCTCCCCAAGTGTAATTTACAGGCGCTTAAAACCGATTTTAAAATTTTTGATTCACTGTGCCCTGGACACTGATTCACTGTGCCCCGTGAATTAGTGTCCAGGGCATAGTGAATCAACTTAGAATATATTAGAAATACACATGATTATAAAGATTTCTTCAACATTATTAAATATATGCTAATGCAGATACAAACTAATAATAATCCAGCTAACCAGCTATGTAATGTGTGAGTGTCTTATAAAGTCATACAAGTCCTTTAGAACTATTATAAATACAACTGTCATAATTTCTGTTCAAATGTGAAAACAGTTGTTTATATACACAAATTATGGTGCATGTGACACACGATTCATGTTATCAAATAGGTGATAGTCTGGAGAAGACATAACACTTATTAGTTCAATGGGGTAGTCTTTTAACTAATAACAATTTTTGGGCCACCTTTCCTCTGTTGTGAGAAATAAATACAAAGACACTGACATCCACAAAATTTACTTTTGATAGGAAAAAACTGACTTCACTTGACACTTAGTTTTACCCTTAATGTATCCAAAAACAAAACACTAATTTACAAAGGGGGATGGTATTATGCATAAAAATATGGTATAACTTCTGCAAATGTATACAACCCCAATTCCAATGAAGTTGGGACGTTGTGCAAAATGTAAAAAACAGAATACAATAATTTGCAAATCCTCTTCAACCTATATTCAACTGAATACAGCACAAAGACAAGATCTTCAACATTAAAACTGATAGACTTTATTGTTTTTGTGCAAATATTTGCTCATGTTGAAATGGATGCCTGCAACACATTTCAAAAGCTGGGACAGTGGTATGTTACCACTAGGGATGGGTATTGATAAGATTTTATCGATATCAATGCCATTATCGATTCTGCTTAGCAATCCGATTCCTTATTAATTCCCTTATCGATGCCTCTTGTGAATTTTGTACTAAAAGTAGGCTTTACAGGTTTTCTGTGTATTTCATTGAGTCTTAAAGTAAATAAATATGACATTGGTCACTGTATCCTTGATCTCTGGACCTAAATAAAAATAAACAAAACGGTGTTTCACTTTGAAGTTATTAATTCCGACTGGATTCTATTATTCTAACTTGACTCGGCAGAGAGCGGCGCAGCGTTTGGAGCTATGTGAACAGAACAGAGGACGATTCTCGTTTCTTTCTCGCACAAGACAGGAGTCCAGTTAGTAATTTTAATCTGCACAAAAGTGACTCATGATTTCACATATTCAGGGATGAAAGTGGTGAAAAACAAAAAAAAAGCTGAAACCCAAAATTACCCCGCAACACCACATGTACAAAAATGTTTGAATTCTAGAAGCTCTGAAATGCAATCTGGGGCTATTCCAAACAATAAACTGCAGTGAGTGCAGCATCCATTTAGTGAGGAAAAAAACCCCAACGTTCCTTATTCAAATTCATTCCAGTAGTATTCTGCTCTTAGGATGCAGCAGTTTTCAAGCAGAAAAGTTGATTACAGACCTGCTGCAGGATCTGTAATCAATGTAGAGAAATGATCATTTTCCTGACAAACACCCCAAAAACAACAGCCACTCTGAAGGTGGTGGAGTGACTGTTGGCACGTCTTAAGCGCCCAAAAGGATAGAAGCCCGGCGTTCCTGGACCCACTACCACCAGACAAACACCCCAGGTGGACACGACAAACTGACTCTCTGTGAAGCAAAGAAGAGGTGAGGTAAGTCAGCAGTTACAACAATATCTTTCAAAAGACACACGCTATCAGCAACACATTCAGGTCTGTATTTTTTAACTTTATGCAAATGAGCAGCTTCTCCAACAAGTGGAGGATCACTTATCCGCACGCCACAGCAGTGAGAAGCAAACTGCACAATTCTCATCACAATTCCAGTATACTGCGTAACAAAACACCAAGTTACTATCAACAATTAGTCGAACACTTAATCACCTTTAATGTGTGCTGACCGCAAGTGTCCTCACCCGTCCTTGCTTCACGGGCTCGATGTGTCAAACCCAGGCGCGGTCCTCAGCGTCTCAAAACGGACATCACAAGGTCGAGTTCCCGGCAGTTCTGCTTGAATACACATGCCTTAAATGCAGAACGCCATCCAATTATCTGCTTCAGCTGAAAGTCTTTAAGGTTGCATGTGAGCACCAGTCACAGGTGCTACACATGAGTTGATGAGGGTGAGGACTCTTCAGCCAGCACCTTCTCCACAGACAAATCAGTTCTCATGCCACCTGAAGAGCAAAGAAAAGAACACCAAAACATCCAGCCACCCCCCCAACACACAAGTACCCCCCCATCAACGGGAAGCCTCCCGGCGACCGAACAGACCAGGCCCGAGAACAGCACCTCCTCCGGGGTCCACGTCAGGAAGCAGACGGCACCACGCTCATAAGGTCCACCACAGACAGCAGGACAGGCACCGCAGCTGGAAGGCCGGCTGGAATCAACAAAAGCCCCAAAACATTCACAGTACAAGTCAACACCAAAAAAAAACATAAAACCCACCCAAAACCTCCCCAGGGGACCGTCCCATCAAACCCCGGGAAGAAAAGAAAAAGTCCCAAACGCAAAAACCCAACACAGCCCCACAAACACAATACAAACATAAATGCATAAAAGAAAAATAACAAACAACCCCCCCAGAATGACCTGCAGAGCCCAACCCCCCCAAGAAGGCCTTCATCGCCAGTTCCAGGAGGAACAGCCAGAACCATAATCCCACAAAGGTCCCCAGGTGTACATGGAGCAAAACGGCCCCCCAGGGGACCGTACCATCAACCCCAGGAGGTACCCTCCCCACAACCCGGAACCCCAGACCCGGTCACACTTGGCTAGTTGGCCCCAAGCCAATTCCCCCCCAGAGGACCGTCCCATCAACCCTGGAGGTGGAACCCGGAAGGAAACAGAAAAAATCAAAAATCAACCCCCGGAGGACTACCAAAAACAACCCGGGGGGATATAAAACGACCGTAAACCCTGTTACCCTCCCCGGCACCCCGAAAGACCCGGGTCCCTCCCAGAGCCCCTCGGCGGCTCAACTTTGGCGAACGGCTCAAAACATTAAGCCGGAGAAGGGAACAGGAAAAAACTAACCCAGATCAACCCCAAGGCGCAGCGGAGAACCGGAAATACGTCCGGTGCCCCAACTCGACCATACCCCAGCCTCTCGGGAGGGGTGGAACTACCGAAATGGCGAACGGCAACAGATCGGCCCACCCCTCCGACTGAGGTAAGTCTCCGCTGCACCACCCCCGGCAACACCAATTACGAACGGTACAAAGGCTTACCGAGGCTGGAGTGGAACCGGGCCCTAACCAAACCAAGAAAAACGCCTCTAATACCCTCCCCCCTAGGTGCAGAGGTCTTCTGAGAATGCTCAGCGTGACCAACCTGCACCACCCACAACCCCAAGACAAACGGTCTTGGGGCAAGTGAGGTTGGGGTTAGGGATGTAGAGAAATAAAAAACAACAAAATAAAATGACCCAACAAACCCAAACGGAAAATACCTAAAAACACATAAAAAATTAACAATTAAGTGAGCCCAGGCGGACTTCTAACCGCCTAACAATCACTCCACAGATACGCCTCTGGACTCCCCATACAATTATAACCCCTATTTAAAGAAAACAACACATTTACTCGTGCTAGATTTTTTTTTTTTTTAATGTGTGTTATGTTGTCTGGCCCAGAACACTTGGAGATACGTCACCATTATTTCTCTTGACGCGTACATGTCGGGCAATACAGTAATCTCTGCTCGTCCGAGCTGCATGGGCTCGTCAACAGGAGGAGCCAGAGGTCCCAGTCGGAGGAGCTTCAGTGGGGCGAAGAAGAAGGCGGCCCAAATCTGTGTCGGGAAAGCCCCGAGACGAAAAAACCCGCTCTGATTGGGCGTCCTCTCTTGCGTCCACGGCTCCTTCAATTCCGATCATCTAGACAAATCACCAACGATATTAGCTCATCTAAATCGTTTGGCTCGTCACGGACTGCCGGCTCGTCTTTTAATGACTCATTTAACCCATCTACAAACATTCCTCGTAAAGCTGCGGCGTTCCAACCTGACTGAGCAGAAACCAGAGAACATTGCATCACCGCACAAGGCTCCGGACGACAAACAATCGGTTCGGACGCCGAATCTCTGGGTGACGGAGTTATCTGCACTAGTATCGATGATGCCGCAGCTGGAGCAGCAGGAAGCGGACGGCTTGCGCTGCAAGCTCCGTAACACGGGCGTCTGTTTGTTTAATTTTGGTTTGCGAGATGCTGTAATTGCTCCCATATTTCTCCAAGTGTTCTTGAACTTTTTCGGCAAAAGGAACCGCTTCTGCCGCTGGGTCCATTATGGAATGGCCGGGAACTGCTGTTATGTGTCGACGCGGGTTGAGGAGCGGACCTGCGTCAGACAGAACCCAGCGCTAAAATAACCAGAAAGCGGTTCCAACAACAGAAACAATTTATTTTTCACCTGTGCATAATAATACAAACTAAAAGAACGTCCTTCTGGTGGAGTGACTGTTGGCGCGCTCTTAAGCGCCCAAAAGGATAGAAGCCCGGCGTTCCTGGACCCACTACCACCAGACAAACACCCCCAGGTGGACACGACAAACCGACTCTCTGTGAAGCAAAGAAGAGGTGAGGTAAGTCAGCAGTTACAACAATATCTTTCAAAAGACACACGCTATCAGCAACACATTCAGGTCTATATTTTTTAACTTTATGCAAATGAGCAGCTTCTCACAACAAGTGGAGGATCACTTATCCGCACGCCACAGCAGTGAGAAGCAAACTGCACAATTCTCATCACAATTCCAGTATACTGCGTAACAAAACACCAAGTTACTATCAACAATTAGTCGAACACTTAATCACCTTTAATGTGTGCTGACAGCAAGTGTCCTCACCCTTCCTTGCTTCACGGGCTCGATGTGTCAAACCCAGGCGCGGTCCTCAGCGTCTCACAAACGGACATCACAAGGTCGAGTTCCCGGCAGTTCTGCTTGAATCACCATGCCTTAAATGCAGAACGCCATCCAATTATTTGCTTCAGCTGAAAGTCTTTAAGGTTGCATGTGAGCACCAGTCACAGGTGCTACACATGATGTTGATGAGGGTGAGGACTCTTCAGCCAGCACCTTCTCCACAGACAAATCAGTTCTCATGCCACCTGAAGAGCAAAGAAAAGAAAAGAACACCAAAACATCCAGCCACCCCCCCAACACACAACACTTTCTTCAAGAATTGAATCTATTAAAATGAATATTTTACCTCAATTTTTATATTTATTCCACACCCTACCAATAGAAATCAATCAATGGCATTTTAATGAATGTGAAAAAATGTTATCAAGATATATATGGTGAGGCAAGAGACCTAGGGTACGTCTCAAACTCTACAGCTGACCAAGGAGAGGGGAGGATGGGCTCTACCTTCTTTCAGAGATTATTTTCTTGCAACACAGATAAGAACAATTATATGCTGGTGCAATCCTATATATAATCCTCAAAGGAAAATTATAGAAGAGAAATTATGTTCCATTCCCATACAGGCAATTATAGCTGACAATAATCTACAAAATTACATAAAAACTATTGACAATCCATGGGTGAAATGTACTCTTAAAATATGGAAAGCTATCATAAAAGAACACAAGTTAGAAGGGGATATAATGGTTCTTAAATGGTGTGCATATGACTCAGACTTCATGTCAAATAGATTGGATACCAGGTTTAAGGACTGGACATTTAAGGGTTTGACAGCATTATGTAAATTACTGAAAGGGGGAACAGTTTTGATACAATTAAAGAAAGATATCTTTTAGAAAAACATGATTTCTGCCACTATCTGCAGATACGACAGTATATTAATATGAAAATGAAAAATGTCTCAGAAGCAAAGGTGAGTTTTATAGAAATGTTTAGGAAAGCATATAACTCTGATATTAATGGTAGAATTATATCATGTGCATACAAAGGCTTATCCAATCTTAAAACACAGTCAACTACATACATTAAAGAAAAATGGGAGCAAGAAGGAGGAATAAGTATATCTGAGGAGGAATGGACAACAGTGTGGAGATATAATTGGAAATGTACTAGTTCACAGATTTAGAGAGAATTCAGCTGGAAAATTCTGATAAGATATTTTATTACACCCGTTCAGAAATCTCACTATGATGTAACTCCCCCTATATGTTGGAGAAACTGTGGTAATCAACATGCAAACCACCACCACATCTTTTGGGACTGCCCGGTTATCAAGGACTTCTGGAGAGAAATACACATGGCTCTACAAGACATTTTTTTACAAGACATTAAAGATGTAATGCCTCTCGAGATGAGGATTATATATTTTGGAAATTTACCTCAGAAATTGTTAAAAAAAGACAAATATTTATTAAATATTTTGTTGGTCAACAGTTTGTTTTACTGTTGACAACAGTAAAACAAAGAGGTGATTCAAATAATGATAAAACAATGGAAAAAAACAGGGCGTCTGGAGAGACGTGGTCAGGCAGGCGTGAACGCTGGAGCATGTGTAACCACATCACGCAGCTGCTGTGGGAAAATACAGCCATTTTCTAAGTTCCAAGCGAGCGGTGTTAGATGCTCATGTGTGTCACCTGGAATTTGGCTGACACCTGCCATGAGAGGGCTCGATGGGCTCTCACAGGGCACACTCTGTCTTTCAGCTGCTGGTGTACACAAATAGTTGTAGCAACAGGTGTGCGAGGCGTTAGAGGCAGCTCCGATTTTACACGTATTGCATACGATTCCTGCTATGTGCGCAATTCAGCCACATTTGTACTTTGTTTGAAGGGGCCCTAAAAGTTGTGCATGCAAAGTAAAGGTTCAAATAGTAAACCATATGATTTCTTCATGGTTCACTCATTGTACTCTTTAAACTGGCAGCAGTATCAAACCATATATTGTGATAAAAACTGATACTGATTAATATGGAGGAACAAATTGTAATTGTAACTGTAACTGCAAGTGGCAAGGCCGAAAACCAACACTGAATGCCCGTGACCTTCGATCCCTCGACATCACTGTGTAAAGGAGCTTACCGTGTGGTCTTAGGAACACTTCAGAAAACCATTGTCAGTTAAGACAGTTCATCACTACATCTACAAGTGCAAGTTAAAACTCTACCAAGCAAAGCAAAAGCCAGACATCAACAAAATCCAGACACGCCGCCACCTTCTCTGGGCCCGAGCTCATTTGGAATGGACAGACGCAAAGTGGAAAAGTGCGTTGTGGTCTGATGAGTCCACAGTTCATATTGTTTTTGGCAATCCTCGACGTCGTGTCCTCCGGACAAAAGAGGAAAGAGACCATCCAGAGTGTTACCAGCGCAAAATTCAAAAGCCAGCATCTGTGATGGTATGGGGGTGTGTTAGTGTCCATGGCTTGGGCAATTTTCACATCTGTGATGACACCATCAATGCTGAAAGGTACATCCAGGTTTTGGAGCAACACATGCTGCCATCTAAGCAACGTTTTTTTCAGGGACGTCCCTGCGTATTTCAGCAAGACAATGCCAAGCCACATTCTGCATGTGTTACAACAGCATGGCTTCGTAGTAAAAGAGTACGAGTACTAGACTGGCCTGCCTTCAGTCCAGACCTGTCTCCCTTTGAAAATGTGTGGCGCATTATGAAGTGCAAAATACGACAACGGAGACCCCGGACTGTTGAACAACCGAAGTCGTACATCAAGCAAGAATGGGAAAGAATTCCACCTACAAAGCCTCAACAATTAGTGTCCTCAGTTCCCAAATGCTTATTGAGTGTCGTTAGAAGGAAAGGTGATGTAACACAGTGGTAAACATACCACTGTCCCAGCTTTTTTGAAAATCATTGTTTTCTGTTTTTATTTACATTTTACACAACACCCCAACTTCATTGGAATTGGGGTTGTAATTGGAGAGGAAAGAAAGAGGAACTTCCAGCAACAACAGCCAAAAAAAGGTAGGCTGCTTCGTGTCTGTTTCCGGTTACTTTTGCATTTTTAAAGAGCTGGAAGTGTGCGTCACTACACCATTTTGGAGCGCACGAACGGTGTGCTATTCTTCCTTCCAAATTATCACTGGCACACAAATGCAAATCCTGTGCAGAATACATCAGCGGGAGGAAGGCAAAAAAGAAGCTTTGTGAAGCCGCTGATCTTCTGATCCTGCTCGGCAGATTTAGCGGGAGACCTGACAGAATCACCGCAAAGCTGCCGTTGGTGCACGAGCCCTTTCAATTGTCAAGGAAATTTCTCCCAGAGACCAGTTATACTGATGGGGCCTGGCTGGGGCCAGGGGTTTTGTGAAAGGGCCACATTCAAACCAGGGCAAAAAATACAAAGATTTGAAATCTTATCTGAATTATTTTTATTTTCACAAAACTAATGATTCACAATGTAACTAAAGTGAATGGTTCAAAATATCAGATTTGAATTAAGTTAGAAAAACGCCATTTACAAGAAGCAGTCCTCACTGGGATCACAGCTGCTATTTTACAGTCTGTCAAGCTCAAAAACACTTCTTTATATGAACTGTATTAACTGTATTGTATTGGAGGATCTCTGCATCCCAGTCTGTATTTTCCTGTCTTTATTTTGGAGAAATCTTCTCTGAAATAAATGTAAATTTGATGAATACATGAAAATAATCAACAGAATGTGTCGCCTGTGATGTGTTGAAGTAGATTTTAGTGTGCTTGACAAATGTTAGCATTTGTAGTAGGCTACAATAGCCTAGAATGTCTTTAATATCTTTAACATGTTGCGAGCGCAAAGCACAAGAGCAAAAAAACAAATGTTTTGAGTGGCACAGTTCCTGTAAGAATCTAATCTTACTTTCACCCCTGCTCCAACCCCTACTTTACAGGATCAACTCATGCAACAGAGATGTAAGCAGGAATTATATCAGAGAATACCATTAGATACCAATAAATTGGTAATATACGGTGTGTCTAAACCTCTGTGTGTGATGAAAGGATCATGAATGGACTGAAGCTCACCTGGCAGTGGTCATATGCTGCTCGCTGGAAGGCAGGCTGGATGGATTGTGCAAACATCACAGGATGAACAGGCTGAATACATCAAGACATAATTACTGTCATGAGAAAAGGTCGCAATATATGTTAATATTACTGAACAAAACATTACAGTAGATCCAAACAGTCTTCAATCACACAAAGTTCATATCAATAAAATCTTCAAATAAAGCTGCCACCGGATGAGGACTTTCATTTAGTATTCCAACTAGGGACATCCCGATCAGGTTTTTTTTGCTCCTGATCTCGATCCAAGCCCTTTAATATTGAGTATTTCTTGATACTCAATCTGATACTTGTATTTTCCTTGATGTTACACTTGCACAAAGCAAAATGCAAGCGCATTAATGTCAATCAATTGTATGTGCTTGTCAGAGTTCTTTCATGCATTAAACAAATTAACTTCAATCCACGCTGCTTCTTAATATGGTATTCATTCATTCATTTTTGATACCCACTTACTCCTGGCACCTATCCCAGCAATCCCTGGGTGAGAGGCAGGTTCACCCTGGACAGACCTCCAATCTCTCTCAAGGCCACAAGCAGTCAAGCACATTCACATGCACACTCACACCTATGGTCAACTTGAAGTTTCCAGTCCACCTAATCTGCATTTCTTTGAAAGTGGGAGGAACTCACTCAAACATGGCTAGAACGTGCAAACTTCATACAGAAAGGACCAAGCGGGAAGTGATCCCAGGACCTTCTTGCTATGAGTGGTAAGCACTAAGCCACCATACTGCCTGTTTGTATTCATATGTGTATTTTTTTTTAATTGAGTAAACAGATTTTTTAATATGTTTCATCAATTCTAATTGCAAAATGGTAGTAGTATAACTAGGATCCACAGAAGAATAGTGACAGAATGACATTTTAATTGATAATAATTCCTTTATTATTATTATTGGTGGTGGTGTTGTTCTATGTTAAAAAATGTCTTCAATATGTCTTCAATAGTGGACTTTTCCAAGAAATCACAACGTTATCCAGGACAGTAGTAAAATTTGTTTTATTTTAACGCATCACTCATCTTTGCTTTAGTGTCATCATAACTACCCCATTTTAATGGTAGACACTAAACAGACTTGCACTAAGGGTGTAAGTACATATTGGGAGTGTCCCAGTGCACTTTGCTAGATATTGCTGCAAAGGTGGTGCTATGCACAAAAGGAAAGGGTGTAACATCTTCATTATTCTTGAGTATTTTGTCATCCGAATATGACATCTGCCAATCAAAATGGTACCTGCCTTTCCCTGTAACTGGAGTACACTAGGCACACATTGCTGTGGTAGTGAGGAAGCAGCTGAAAGTGAAATGATTACAGGTTTGTTCATGGTGCATTCATGGTGCAATCATGGTGCCTGGTGTTAGCTGGCAGAGAATGAAAACTTGATTAACACAGACCAGCAGTGAGGTCTACCAGACTCTGCAGGAGCGAAGTCGACGTCAGTCAGGCAACACTGATGTTTGTCTTGGTCCCGGAAAAAATTTCAGCATGCATCCTCAACGCTCATGCCAAAACGCTGGGAAGAGTAAATCTTTGCTACCACTACATCACTTCCGATAGTATACCATTATTGCTCAGTTAGCCTCTGCGGGCCAATGTCGTAGGCTTGACTGGATGCACCACCTACTCTGGAAACCTTGGGCATAATTTAATTTAATTTAAATTTATTTTCATTTATATAGCACCAAATCACAACAGAGTTGCCTCAAAGCGCTTCACACAGGTAAGGTCTAACCTTACCAACCCCCAGAGCAACAGTGGTAAGGAAAAACTCCCTCTGAGGAATAAACCTCAAGCAGACCAGACTCAAAGGGGTGACCCTCTGCTTGGGCCATGCTACAAACATAAATTACAGAACAATTCACGGACGAATATACAAGAAATGCTATTGGCGCACAGGACAGGAGGGTCGCCAACACAAATACAACTCCCATCTCTGGATGGAGCTGCACCTTAAACAGAGAGAGAGAGAAAAAAAAAAACAAAAACAAAATCAGGCATCAGAAAGACAAAAAATACTGTATAATTTGCCAGAATTAAAAAAAAAACAAAAAAACAAAACAAAACAAATACTAAGGTGATCGCCGGCCACTAGCCCTAAACTTCACTAAAAGACCCAGAATTTAGGTAAAGTTGAGGCCGCAGCCCGCTCCAATTACTAATAAATGAATTAAAAGAGTAAAAAGCGTAAAATAAAACTGTACCAGTATGCTAGCCATATGAAAGGGAAAAAAAGTGCATCTTAAGTCTGCATAAAGAAATATGTAGAAATATAAAGAAATGTGAAGGAATATGCAGAACCTGTCTTGAAAATGCACCAGTAGCAAGTGACACAATTGCAGAGTTACGGTGAGTTTATATAGGCTACATCATGTGACGTCACAAAAGTAGAGTCGACAATCAACTACCAATGCCCATCCATGCGCTACGATGATGAAAGTTGAACTTCATTGTATGGCAAGTCAGTGGACCATCAGCAAACATCAAGCACCATGAGTACAACATTGCTCTGAGCTACATCAACCTCTGTTGAAGACAGGAAATTTGGAACCCGAGAGCAAGCCTTCTCCAGCATTCCAATGACGTCCCATCATCGGCTGAATGGACTCTAATGGACTAATTACAGTTCAACTCAATTCAAGTGACAGTGGTAAGGAAACTTCCCACTGGAGCTTTTGTGGTTTGGCAGAATTTGTATAATGGGCACCATTCGCTTAAGAAAACATGAGTGATCAGGCAAAACACATGACTTTTATTTTAATTGGTTTAAAATAAAACCATGAGGCATCACAGAAAAGTGCAAACATTAAACAAAACTTAGTCATAAAGAAAATAATGAGATGATCCCCATTGAAAGGTTTACATACAATTAGTTCTTAATACTTTGTTTTGCCCCTTTTAGCATCATTGATGGCTTGCAGTTTTTTGTGACCTTTATTTTCTCAATGGAGTTCTGATCAATCTTCTTGACAAACAGCCTCCAGGTTTTGTAAATTCTTGGGTTGTCTTGCATGAACTGCACATTTGATATCTCCTGAAAGTGGCTCAAGAACACTGAGATCAGGAGGCTGAGATGGCTTCTCCAGAACCTTCATTTTTTTTCTGCATTACGCATTGAAGGGTTGACTTGGCCTTATGCTTCAGATCACTGTCATGTTGGAAAGTCCAAGTGCCTCCCATGCATAACTTGGAATGATGAGTACAAATTGTCCGCCAATATTTTCTGATAGCATGCTGTCGTCATTTTACCAGCAATTTTGACAATATTTCCTCTGCCTTTATAGCTCACACCCCACAGAACCACCTCCATGCTTCACAGTAGGGAGGGTACACATTTCAAAATAGACCTTGTTGAACTTTTCTGGTTGTGACCATAAAGTTCAATTTTGCTCTCATCACTCCAAGTAACTTTATTTCAGAAGTTCCAAGTCTTGTCTAGGTGCTTTCTGGCATATTGTAAGCATGTTATTTTGTGGCATTGGTGCAGTAATGCCTTTTGTCTGGCAACCCATGTAGCCCATATTTTATCAAGTGTGTCCTTATTGTGGATCTTGAAACAGTCACGGCACTTTCTTCCAGTGAAGCCTGTTTTTCAGCTAAAGGCTTGAAACTTGAAGGTTTTTCTTTGCATCCTGACCCTGGCTTGGTTTCAATAGTACCACTAATTCTCCACTTCTTTATCAGACTTTGATGAGCATTTTCAAATCTTTTGATATCGTTTGGTCTTTTTTTCCTGATTTACACAACTCAACTACCTTTTCTCACAGATCTTTTGACAGTTCTTTTGCTTTCCCCATGGCTCAGCTAGTCAGTGCAGCCCTGGGTGAAATGTGCGGAGGTCTCACAAGAGCTACAAAATTCACTATTAAAGGACACGTCCCACAGAAATCATAGCAACTTAGATTTAGGCTGTTAGAGACCATAATATGATACACTTTTTGTGCACTTCCATGGCTGGTCTCAAAGTATACGGCATTCGCAATAGACAGCCATGGAGACATCGGGGTGAATGTGAGGCATAATTGTAAAGCGCTTTGAGTGTCTGATGCAGATGGAAAAGTGCTATATAAGAGTGATTCTTAGACTATGGGCACTTATTATGTCCTTTGATCATATTGTATGAAAAACAGAAAAAAGGGGAAATTTCACAATTTTACAGTTATCTTTACAATGAAAGTGTGTTAAGAAATTTGTTCTAGTAGTCTATGATGACTTTTTCACCTTTTTTCAGCATCATTATATGCATATATTGCCGTTTTGTGCTTGTCCCACACCCAGACTTTTGATCTTCAATGATAAAAATGAATGGTAAAAAAAACATTTTTTCTAATGTTTTAAAATATCTCTGAATAAAATATCAGTAAAATAATCAAAACATAATTGTGGTATTCAATGTCATACAACTGTTGTGAGTTTTTTAAACAAAATGTAGTTGTCCCACACTATTGCCGTAATTTCCACCACAACACTGTAATGTCCCTTTAAACAGTTTGTATGAAAGATTGTTTGGGTAGTTTCTATGGAGATAAACAGTGACATCAGAGCACATGTATATAGCGCCAAATCAAAACAAACAGTTGCCCCAAGGCGCTTTATATTGTAAGGCAATAGTGAGGTGGAAATTACATTTACATTAATATATAAATATAATATAAATATATTATTATTAATATATAAATAAAAATGAATAAAAAAAATATTACAATTTGTAACACATTTGACTCTTACGAAAACAAATGCTGAGCCATTAATTATTATACAGAAAACAAAGGCACACAAACATGCTGAGATGCGAACAGCTTAATCAAATCAAATCAAATCAATTTTATTTATATAGCGTCAAATCACAACAAACAGTTGCCCCAAGGCGCTTTATATTGTAAGGCAAAAGCCATACAATAATTACAGAAAAACCCCAGCGGTCAAAACGACCCCCTATGAGCAAGCACTTGGCGACAGAGGGAAGGAAAACTCCCTTTTAACAGGAAGAAACCTCCAGCAGAACCAGGCTTAGGGAGGGGCATTCTTCTGCTGGGACTGGTTGGGGCTGAGGGGAGAGAATCAGGAAAAAGACATGCTGTGGAAGAGAGCAGAGATCAATCACTAATGATTAAAAGCAGAGTGGTGCATACAGAGCAAAAAGAGGTGAATAAAAAGAAACACTGGGTGCATCATGGGAAACCCCCCAGCAGTCTAAGTCTATAGCAGCATAACTAAGGGTGGTTCAGGGTCACCTGATCCAACCCTAACTATAAGCTTTTTCAAAAAGGAAAGTTTTAAGCTTAATCTTAAAAGTAGAGAGGGTGTCTGTCTCCCTAATCTGAATTGGGAGCTGGTTCCACAGGAGAGGAGCCTGAAAGCTGAAGGCTCTGCCTCCCATTCTACTCTTACAAACCCTAGGAACTACAAGTAAGCCTGCAGTCTGAGAGTGAAGCGCTCTATTGGGGTGATATGGTACTATGAGGTCCCTAAGATAAGATGGGACCTGATTATTCAAAACCTTATAAGTAAGAAGAAGAATTTTAAATTCTATTCTGGAATTAACAGGGAGCCAATGAAGAGAAGCCAATATGGGTGAAATATGCTGCAGCATTTTGAATTAACTGAAGGCTTTTCAGGGAACTTTTAGGACAACCTGATAATAATGAATTACAATAGTCCAGGCTAGAAGAAATAAATGCATGAATTAGTTTTTCAGCATCACTCTGAGACAAGACCTTTCTAATTTTAGAGATATTGCGCAAATGCAAAAAAAAAGCAGTCTTACATATTTGCTTAATATGCGCACTGAAGGACATATACAGATCAAAAATGACTCCAAGATTTCTCACAGTATTACTGGAGGCCAGGGTAATGCCATCCAGAGTAAGGATCTGGTTAGACACCATATTTCTAAGATTTGTGGGGCCAAGTACAATAACTTCAGTTTTATCTGAATTTAAAAGCAGGAAATTAGAGGTCATCCATGTCTTCATGTCCGAAAGACATTCCTGCAGTTTAACTAATTGGTGTGTGTCCTCTGGCTTCATGGATAGATAAAGCTGGGTATCATCTGCGTAACAATGAAAATTTAAGCAATGCTTTCTAATAATACTGCTTAAGGGAAGCATGTATAAAGTGAATAAAATCGGTCCTAGCACAGAACCTTGTGGAACTCCATAATTAACCTTAGTCTGTGAAGAAGATTCCCCATTTACATGAACAAATTGTAATCTATTACATAAATATTATTCAAACCACTGCAGCGCAGTGCCTTTAATACCTATGGCATGCTCTAATCTCTGTAATAACATTTTATGGTCAACAGTATCAAAAGCTGCACTCAGGTCTAACAGGACGAGCACAGAGATGAGTCCACTGTCTGAGGCCATAAGAAGATCATTTGTAACCTTCACTAATGCTGTTTCTGTGCTATGATGAATTCTGAAACCTGACTGAAACTCTTCAAATAGACTATTCCTCTGCAGATGATCAGTTAGCTGTTTTACAACTACCCTTTCAAGAATTTTTGAGAGAAAAGGAAGGTTGGAGATTGGCCTATAATTAGCTAAGATAGCTGGGTCAAGTGATGGCTTTTTAAGTAATGGTTTAATTACTGCCACCTTAAAAGCCTGTGGTACATAGCCAACTAATAAAGATAGATTGATCATATTTAAGATCGAAGCATTAATTAACGGTAGGGCTTCCTTGAGCACTGCAGCCTGGTAAGAATGGGGTCTAATAAACATGTTGATGGTTTGGAGGAAGTGACGAATGAAAGTAACTCAGACAGAACAATCGGAGAGAAAGAGTCTAACCAAATACCTGCATTACTGAAAGCAGTCGAACATAAAGATATGTCTTTGGGATGGTTATGAATAATTTTTTCTCTAATAGTTAAAATTTTATTTGCAAAGAAAGTCATGAAGTCATTACTAGTTAAAGTTAAAGGAATACTCGGCTCAATAGAGCTCTGACTCTTTGTCAGCCTGGCTACAGTGCTGAAAAGAAATCTGGGGTTGTTCTTATTTTCTTCAATTAGTGATGAGTAGTAAGATGTCCTAGCTTTACGGAGGGCTTTTTTTTTATAGAGCAACAGACTCTTTTTCCAGGCTAAATGAAGATCTTCTAAATTAGTGAGACGCCATTTCCTCTCCAGCTTACGGGTTATCTGCTTTAAGCTGCGAGTTTGTGGCTAATACCACGGAGTCAGGCATTTCTGATTTAAGGCTCTCTTTTTCAGAGGAGCTACAGCATCCAAAGTTGTGCTCAATGAGGATGTAAAGCTATTGATGAGATAATCTATCTCACTCACAGAGTTTAGGTAGCTTCTCTGCACTGTGTTGGTATATGGCATTACAGAACATAACAAAGAAGGAATCATATCCTTAAACCTAGTTACAGCGCTTTCCGAAAGACTTCTACTGTAATGAAACTTATTCCCCACTGCTGGGTAGTCCACTAAAGTAAATGTAAATGTTATTAAGAAATGATCAGACAAAACGGGGTTTTCAGGGAATACTGTTAAGTCTTCAATTTCTATGCCATATGTCAGAACAAGATATAAAGTGTGGCTAAGGTGGTGGGTGGGCTCATTTACATTTTGAGCGAAGCCAACTGAGTCTAATAATAGATTAAATGCAGTGTTGAGGCTGTCATTCTCAGCATCTGTGTGGATGTTAAAATCACCCACTATAATTATCTTATCTGAGCTAAGCACTAAGTCAGACAAATGGTCTGAAAATTCACAGAGAAACTCACAGTAACAACCAGGTGGACGATAGATAATAACAAATAAAACTGGTTTTTGAGACTTCCAATTTGGATGGACAAGACTAAGAGTCAAGCTTTCAAATGAATTAAAGCTCTGTCTGGGTCTTTGATTAATTAATAAGCTGGAGTGGAAGATTGCTGCTAATCCTCCTCCTCGACCCGTGCTTCGAGCATTTTGATAGTTAGTTTGACTCAGGGGTGTTGACTCATTTAAACTAACATATTCATCCTGCTGTAACCAGGTTTCTGTAAGGCAGAATAAATCAATATGTTGATCAATTATTATATCATTTACTAACAAGGACTCAGAAGTGAGAGACCTAATGTTTAATAAACCACATTTAACTGTTTTAGTCTGTGGTGCAGTTGAAGGTGCTATATTATTTTTTCTTTTTGAAATTTATGCTTAAATAGATTTTTGCTGGTTATTGGTGGTCTGGGAGCAGGCACCGTCTCTACGAGGATGGGGTATTGGGGGGATGGCAGGGGGAGAGAAGCTGCAGAGAGGTGTGTAAGACTACAACTCTGCTTCCTGGTCCCAACCCTGGATAGTCACGATTTGGAGGGTTTAATAAAATTGGCCAGATTTCTAGAGATGAGAGCTGCTCCATCCAAAGTGGGATGGGTGCCGTCTCTCCTAACAAGACCAGGTTTTCCCCAGAAGCTTTGCCAATTATCTATGAAGCCCACCTCATTTTTTGGACACCACTCAGACAGCCAGCAATTCAAGGAGAACATGCGGCTAAACATGTCACTCCTGGTCCGATTGGGGAGGGGCCCAGAGAAAACTACAGAGTCCGACATTGTTTTTGCAAAGTTACACACGATTCAATATTAATTTTAGTGACCTCCGATTGGCGTAACCGGGCGTCATTACTGCCGACGTGAATTACAATCTTACCAAACTTAGCCAGCAGTTTCAAATTTCCTTCAATATCACCTGCTCTGGCCCCCGGAAGACATTTGACATTTGATTGCTGGTGTCGCTAACTTCACATTTCTCAAAACAGAGTCGCCAATAACCAGAGTTTGATCCTCGGCGGGTGTGTCGCCGAGTGGGGAAAAACGGTTAGAGATGTGAACGGGTTGGTGGTGTACAGGGGGCTTCTGTTTAGAACTACGCTTCTTCCTCACAGTCACCCAGCCGGCCTGCTTTCCCGGCTGACCAACTACAGGGGCCTGGCTAGCTGTAGGATTTTCCAAGGTGCAGAGCCGAGTCTCCAATTCGCCCAGCCTGGCCTCCAAAGCTACGAACAAGCTACACTTATTACAAGTACCGTTACTGCTAAAGGAGGCCGAGGAATAACTAAACTTTTCACACCCAGCGCAGAAAAGTGCGGGAGAGACAGGAGAAGCCGCCATGCTAAACCGGCTAAGAGCTAATAGCTGCGCTAAGCTAGCAAATTCCTAAAAACACACAAAGTGAAGAATGTGAAAATAATTTAGAGGTGATTCAGCAGAGAGGGTGCTTTAGTTAACTTTAACATTGAAAATGCCATAGACATGCTAATGCGTTAGCATCGGTCCCGTTTTTAAGTTATAAAATATATCAACTGTTTCAGAAGACCATAACAGGTCGGTTTAACATAAAAGAGGTAAATATTACTGACAGACATATGCTCTTTAGGGTTTTAGTGGGTAAAAATTAAGATAAAGCGAAATAAAACAAAGAACCAACGAAGCATCAGATCAAAGCACTGCTTCATTGATTCAAGATTCAAAGCAAAGCTGCGCTGCAGAAATGGTTGATTACAGACCCACTGCAGGGTCTGTAATCTGTAATTATGACACAGGTCTACTTGTGCATGGTTTTGGAGGTGATGGTCAAATGGTTAAGCGCTGGGCTTGAGACCAGAGGATCCTTGGTTCAAATCCCAGCCTGACTGGAAAATCACTAAGTACCTTTGGACAAGGTCCTTAATCTCCTTGTTGCTCCCGGTGTGTAATGAGTACCTTGTATGGCAGCACCCTGACATCGGGGTGAATGTGAGACATTATTGTAAAGTGGTTTGAACATATGCTGCAGATGGAAAAGTGCTATATAAATGCGATCCATTTAGCTTTAGGCGTTGTTGCTGTGAGCTTTATTACTAATATTAGGCTGAAGCTCATAGAGCTATGTGTAATAACTATTGTCACTGCAAGTGAAAACCAACTCTCCACTTTGCAAGCAGTTAACAAAACTCATCTTGCACTGACATTAATGATTTTAGTTTCTGTCCATTTCTTACAGGCAGACAGTAGATAATGCATTGGATTGATTTCTAGTTAATGCTACAAAGAAATTATTCACATGTGCATGTATGTATGGTTGAATTTCGTATACTAATTTGAATATGAAGAGACATGAACACTGTATCCTCTTAATTTTCATATAACTGTGATGCATAGCAACAAAAAGCTAAACAGTTGATTTTGGCTAGGTCTTCAGGTAAAAGTCATGTGATTAACCACATGTAGCATGTTTTGAATTTTTGTGTCAAATTTCTTTATATGTCACCTATTTTTATCGCAGCAAACATGTTTGTAATTTATTTCAAGAGTCTAAATATACAGGTGTTATGCCATTTCCATTGGCGTTAGTGGCACAGTTTTCGAGAGGATATTGTACTATTGTGTAATACAGTGTATGGTACCAATAAATATATATTGATAAGCTTGCTGATGATTACACACAACTTATATAAACTTTGATTAAAGAATCAGAATTTTTAGAATTGAGTATTTGTCGCAGTGAGGTATGAGTAATTGAGAATAGAAGGGGAAGAATGTGTCAAAGTACTAAAAGAAAGAAAGGAAATAAATGATATCATGGTGGACATAGATTAGGAGGGATGAAAGTTACATTAACTGAAGAACAAAAAGAAGGAAATGAGAGAATAAGCTCAGTTATTACAAAAAAATTGTTGATGTTCTCATAAGTCGTCTACGTGCGGTCCACATAACTTGCGAGTGGTAAGATGGCTGCCCATTGGTTTCAACGGTTTGTACGGCATTTGTAAGCCTAATCCAGTGTTATATTCAGATCAGTGGCCGGTCTGTACTGGTATTTGCAATAAACAAAACACAACATAACTGAGAAGGTGCGCTAGCTTAATGAGAATGTTGACTTGAACTAGAAGTAATGCTATACAAACGTTACCTTTTATTAGACATCCCATTTGCATATCGAAAGAGCAAATTAATGATCATTAACAGGCCATTATAACCCCCCTTTATCACAAACTCAGACAGTCATCAATCTAAAAGGGAATGAGATTGCTGCCAAATGGGTCAATATTATAATCCCGAGGACACCTTAGCTGCCCAAGAACGTGCCTGATCGGACTGACTGAACAGTTCCTGCACGACAACAGTGATCTTGAAAATGTCCCAGGAAACTGGTAAAAAAGCAGAAATCCGCCAAAAAGTGGAGCTTTTTCATCCCTGAATCTGGTTCAGTACAGACAACTACAATAATGTGGAAGACTGCTAAAGTGACAGTTGTCCAGAAGATGCTCTCAAATGCTTTCCACAAGGAGGTTAAACCACAGAAGGTCATCGCTGAAAGTTCTTGCTGTTCAGAGTTCTGGATCCAAGCATAATCATGGAAAGTTGACTGGAGGGGAAAAGTGCGGTCAGAAAAGATGCACAAGCAACTGGAATGACCACAGCCTTGAGATGATTGTAAGGCAAAGGTGATTCAAGAACTTTGGGGAGCTTCACAACAAGTGGACTGAGGCTGGAGTCAGTGCATCAAGAGAAAACACAGACGTGTGCAGAAAATCAATCAAACATTACAGCAGCCAAATTGTGTCCAAAGTGCTTTACAGCAAAAACACAGATTCACAAAACTAAAACACACATACAACAAAGTAAAAACAGCACATAAGAACAGAACATGTCACCTCCCCACTAGGTGTTAAAAGCCAGCTTAAAAAATAAGTGTTTAACTTAGATTTAGAAAGTGCTAGGTCAGGAATAGTGCGCAAGTCAAGAGGTAGCTTGTTCCACAGTCTGGGGCCAGCTACCGCAAAAGCACAAGTTTATATTTTGACCTCAGAAAATCTAAGTAAAGCTGACCAGATGCATGCAATGTCCTACTGTCAGTGAGGAGAGATAAAATTTCAGACAGGTAAGAAGGTGCGAGGCCATATATAGCTTTAAAAACAAACAATAAAATCTTAAAATCAATTCTAAAATAGACTGGAAGCCAGTGGAATGAGTACAGGACTGGTGTAATATGTTCACATGCTCAAGTGTTTGTTAACAGACGAGCAGCAGAATTCTGCACCAATTGGGAGGCGTGCAAGAGAAGACTGGTTAATGCCAGTATAAAGTGCATTACAATAATCAAGTCTGGAGCTGATGAATGAATGGCCGTCTCAAGATCACGTCGACTGAGCAAGTGTTTTACTTCAGCCAGAAGACAAAGATGGAAAAAACTTGCTTTGACAAGTTTATCTGATGATCAAACGTCAAACAGAAAATGGGCTACATGTGTTGCATTTGTGGTTCCATGCCACTCTTGGACCAGAGACAATGTAAGAAATCTCTTACTTGGGCTAAGGGGAAAAAGGACTGGACTGTTGCTCAGTTGTCGAAAATCCTCTTTTCACATAAAAGAAAATTTTACATTTCACTTGAAAATCAAGGTCCCAGATTTATTTCTCCCCAAGTGTAATTTACAGGCGCTTAAAACCGATTTTAAAATTTTTGATTCACTATGCCCTGGACACTAATTCACGGGGCACAGTGAATCAGTGTCCAGGGCACAGTGAATCAACTTAGAATATATTAGAAATACACATGATTATAAAGATTTCTTCAACATTATTAAATATATGCTAATGCAGATACAAACTAATAATAATCCAGCTAACCAGCTATGTAATGTGTGAGTGTCTTATAAAGTCATACAAGTCCTTTAGAACTATTATAAATACAACTGTCATAATTTCTGTTCAAATGTGAAAACAGTTGTTTATATACACAAATTATGGTGCATGTGACACACGATTCATGTTATCAAATAGGTGATAGTCTGGAGAAGACATAACACTTATTAGTTCAATGGGGTAGTCTTTTAACTAATAACAATTTTTGGGCCACCTTTCCTCTGTTGTGAGAAATAAATACAAAGACACTGACATCCACAAAATTTACTTTTGATAGGAAAAAACTGACTTCACTTGACACTTAGTTTTACCCTTAATGTATCCAAAAACAAAACACTAATTTACAAAGGGGGATGGTATTATGCATAAAAATATGGTATAACTTCTGCAAATGTATACAACCCCAATTCCAATGAAGTTGGGACGTTGTGCAAAATGTAAATAAAAACAGAATACAATAATTTGCAAATCCTCTTCAACCTATATTCAACTGAATACAGCACAAAGACAAGATCTTCAACATTAAAACTGATAGACTTTATTGTTTTTGTGCAAATATTTGCTCATGTTGAAATGGATGCCTGCAACACATTTCAAAAAGCTGGGACAGTGGTATGTTTACCACTAGGGATGGGTATTGATAAGATTTTATCGATATCAATGCCATTATCGATTCTGCTTAGCAATCCGATTCCTTATTAATTCCCTTATCGATGCCTCTTGTGAATTTTGTACTAAAAGTAGGCTTTACAGGTTTTCTGTGTATTTCATTGAGTCTTAAAGTAAATAAATATGACATTGGTCACTGTATCCTTGATCTCTGGACCTAAATAAAAATAAACAAAACGGTGTTTCACTTTGAAGTTATTAATTCCGACTGGATTCTATTATTCTAACTTGACTCGGCAGAGAGCGGCGCAGCGTTTGGAGCTATGTGAACAGAACAGAGGACGATTCTCGTTTCTTTCTCGCAACAAGACAGGAGTCCAGTTAGTAATTTTAATCTGCACAAAAGTGACTCATGATTTCACATATTCAGGGATGAAAGTGGTGAAAAACAAAAAAAAAGCTGAAACCCAAAATTACCCCGCAACACCACATGTACAAAAATGTTTGAATTCTAGAAGCTCTGAAATGCAATCTGGGGCTATTCCAAACAATAAACTGCAGTGAGTGCAGCATCCATTTAGTGAGGAAAAAAACCCCAACGTTCCTTATTCAAATTCATTCCAGTAGTATTCTGCTCTTAGTAGGATGCAGCAGTTTTCAAGCAGAAAAGTTGATTACAGACCTGCTGCAGGATCTGTAATCAATGTAGAGAAATGATCATTTTCCTGACAAACACCCCAAAAACAACAGCCACTCTGAAGGACCGATAAGGGAATTGTTAAGTAAAAAGGTTATTGATGTCGGTGGATCGAATCATTTCTTAACAATACCCGAAAGGAAACGGTTCTCGATACCCATCCCTATTTACCACTGTGTTACATCACCTTTCTTTCTAACAACACTCAATAAGCATTTGGGAACTGAGGACAGTAATTGTTGAAGCTTTGTCGGTGGAATTCTTTCCTATTCTTGCTCGATGTATGACTTCATTTGTTCAAGAGTCTGGGTCTCTGCTGTCATATTTTGCACGTCATAATACACCACACATTTTCAATGGGCGACAGGTCTGGACTGCAGGCAGGCCAGTCTAGTACCTGCACTCTTTTACTACGAAGCCATGCTGTTTTAACACGTGCAGAATGTGGCTTGGCATTGTCTTGCTGAAATAAGCAGGGACGTCCCTGAAAAAGACATTGCTTGGATGGCAGCATGTGTTGCCCCAAAACCTGGATGTGCCTTTCAGCATTGATGGTGTCATCACAGATGTGTAAGTTGCCCATGCCATGGGCACTAACACACCCCCATACCATCACAGATGCTGGCCTTTGAACTTAGCACTGGTAACAATCTGGATGGTCTTTTTCCTCTTTTGTCCGGTTGACACAACGTCCATGATTTCCAAAAACAATTTGAAATGTGAACTCATCAGACCAGAGCACACTTTTCCACTTTGCGTCTGTCCATTTCAAATGACCTCGGGCCCAGAGAAGGCGGCAGCGTTTCTGGATGTTGTTGATGTATGGCTTTCGCTTTGCATGGTAGAGTTTTAACTTGCACTTGTAGATGTAGCGACAAACTGTGTTAACTGACAATGGTTTTCTGAAGTGTTCCTGAGCCCACACGGTAAGATCCTTTACACAATGATGGTGCTTTTCAATGCAGTGCCGCCTGAGGGATCGAAGGTCATGGGGATTCAATGTTGCTTTTCGGCCTTACCACTTACGAGTAGAAAGTTATATTATGGACTGTACATGATGGAATCCCTAAATTCCTAGCAATTGAACATTGAGAAACCAGTGGTCGGCAGAGTTCTGTTAATCCGCTAACCGTTAATTATCAAAGATAATGTTTTCAATATCGGAATGGCTTTTCAGGACCAATCATCTTCCATTAAGTTTTGGGTCGATAATTTTTAGATTGCTAACGTATGTGGTAAACAAAGCTGAATAGCTACAAACATTTATAAAATTTAAAATCAGTTGAGCACCTACCGGTTAAATGTTTTGTAGCAGATGTGTAGTTCTACCCTCTGTAAACAGAGGAGAACTGGTTCCAGAAGAAACCGCTCTATCCTCTGCAGACAAAGGAGAACTGGTCACAAAAAAGAAAAAACTCATTTCTTTTGACCCTATACTGATATGCTGGCAATAACACCCAAGCCATCCAGAGGCATACAGGTTTAACTTATGGTTAAAATTTTAACCAAACTAATTTCGGACAAGTTATTTAAATTAATGTCATGTCTGAGGTTTACAAAGTGAAAATATCAGATATATGTTTTAGTTTTAAAGTAATGCACTAATTTTGAAGGTTTTAGTGTGGAGATGCTGTGCCCAGGTGCATTATGGGTATGGGTACATTCACGACAGAAGAAATACATTTGAGACACTCTGATCAGGCTCCACATGGACAACAGCATTAAACTCTTTGTATATTGTGCCTAAAACTCTCATGAATATATTCTCTAAGTTTATAGATGTTGTTATTGTGTTTGTGTTTACGTTTATTAAATTTCATGCATCTTAAACGTAGCAGACATGAATTATCTGGAATTTTGTTTGGCAGGTTTTCACGGTCTCTACTGCCATCTACTGGCCAGTAGAGTTCATGGCAGTATTTGCCCTAAAGCCGGGCAGACACTGTACAATATTTTCAATCACTGTACTTGGCCACAGCTCAAACTGTACAACAAAACCACACGGTGTAAAAGTTCAGAGTGCACGATTTATGTCCTCACACACATTGTACATTCAAAAACCACACGCTGGACTCATGTTTCCAGAAGCAAAACGTAAACAGAAGCTTTTTTTTTTCAAATTTTTTTTTTACAAAAACTCTCGATGGGAGACATCAAAGTTTAAAAAAAAAAATTACAAGACTTTACATGAGTTGAAGAAAGGGGAGAAAAAGAAACAGAAGCTGCTCTCCCAAAGAGATAATCACTGTTTATGCTTTCTCTGGTGTTTGCACATGGATAGTGCGAGAGGTTGGACGCTTGTAGCACTTCAGCAGCGGGATACCCTCATGACGGCCAACCAGAATACCAAACAGCTTTGATTTTCATCCGACCATACGATTGCTGATCAGGGGAGGTTAAACGCAGCTCGTTACCCCATGCATACTACATGACGCAGGACGCGGGATTAACCTGAAACTCGGCGATCCAAAAAATTCTCGCACGAGTGAAAAATTGGCTGAAAAAGGGCCAAAACTTGCACAGTGTAAGCCCAACTTAAGTACTGAACGTCTGGCACCAGTAGATCATGACAGTGTTCTATTTATTTTGACACCGGTTATATCAGACGGTTATCTAATTACAACTTGGCTTTTTTTTAATGCCTTTTTTTTTTTACAAATAAAAAAATGGCATATTTTACAAAAGCACATGTATCTGTAAACACCAACACACAACACACCTCACATTAACGTGTTGGTGTTTACATAGAATGAATGAGTTAACTAATCAGTGTTAGCGGAGGCACATTTTACCCATAATCCTTTTCCATCTGTCTGTGTTTGTTATAAAACTTCAGAATTAGTGCATTATTCAACATTAAAAGATACATGTTATATTTTAACACTGTACAAATAACAGAATTGGCATTAATGGAGTTATTCTACCAGTATTAATTTTATTTATACTGTACACCAAACCATTAGTCAGCACTCCTTTATTTTTCAAGCTCTACGCCTGACGGCAACACTATTACTGAGTAGAGAGTTGAGCTTCGCTGCTTCTCTCAGCTGCTTCTGTGTTGGAAGCCATGTAGTAAACAGGAGCTTCCAGCAGGGGGTAGCGTGCACAGAGACACAAGTGCTGACTCATTGTTTGGGTCTGTAGATGCCTTTGATGCTCTCAGAAGTGATCATGGTGTTAAAACTCAAAATCAGCTTGTTAGTAGTTGCACGTGTACCGGAGACAATACTGGAATTTATCGGTTACTGGTTTTATTGTAGCTTATTTATCTGTACCTTCCGATAAATTTTTGGGTGGTTTATCGATTTAGCTTTATAAAAGATAAGTTTTCAGTTAGCTGATTATCTGTTATTGAAGCAAATTTTTTGGTTAGCTGTGCCGACCACTGTGAGAAACTGGACTATTTTTTCACACAGTTGTTCACATAGTGGTGATCCTCACCCCATCGTTGCTTATGAAGGGCTGAGCCTTTTGGGGATGCTCCTTTTATACCCATTAATGACACTCACCAGTTTCCAATTAACCTGTTCACCTGTGGAATGTTCCAAACAGGTGTTCTTTGAGCATTCATCAACCTTCCCAGTATTTTTTGCCACTGTCCCAGCTTTTTTGAAATGTGTTGCAGGCATCCATTTCAAAATGAGCAAATATTTGCACAAAAACAAAAAACTCCATCCGTTTGAACATTAAATATCTTGTCTTTGTAGTGTATTCAATTGAATATACAGTGGGGTAAAAAAAAGTATTTCGTCAGTCCCTGATTGTGCAAGTTCTCCTACTTAGAAAGATGAAAGAGGTCTGTAATTTTCATCATAGGTACACTTCAACAATGAGAGACAAAATTAGAAATAAAAATCCAGGAAATCACATTGTAGGATTTTTAAAGAATTTATTTGTAAATTATGGTGGAAAATAAGTATTTGGTCACCCACAAACAAGCAAGATTTCTGGCTCTCACAGACCTGTCACTTCTTCTTTAAGAAGCTCTTCTGTCCTCCATCTGTTACCTGTATTAATGACATCTATTGGAACTCGTTATCTGTATAAAAGACACCTATCCACAGCCTCAAACAGTCAGACTCCAAACTCAACCATGGCCAAGACCAAAGAGCTGTTTAAGGACACCAGGAGGAAAATTGTAGCTGTGCACCAGGATGGGAAGAGTGAATCTACAATAGTCAAGCAGGTTGGTGTGAATAAATCAGCTGTGGGAGCAAGTGTAAGAAAATGGAAGACGTACAAGGCCACTGATAATCTCCCTCGATCTGGGGTTCCACGCAAGATCTCATCCTGTGGGGTCAAAATGATCATGAGAACAGTGGGGGGACCTGATGAATGACCTGCAGAGAGCTGGGACCAAAGTAACAAAGGCTACACACTACGCAGAGAGGGACTCAAATCCTGCAGTGCCAGGCATGTCCCCCTGCTTAAGCCAGTACGTGTCCAGGCCCGTCTGAAGTTTGCCAGAGAGCATATGGATGATCCAGAAGAGGACTGGGAGAATATCATGTGGTCAGATGAAACCAAAATAGAACTTTTTGGTAAAAACAACTCGTCATGTTTGTAGGAAAAAGAATGCCGAGTTGCATTCCAAGAACACCATATCTACTGTGAAGCATGGGGTGGAAACATCATGCTTTGGGGCTCTTTTTCTGCAAAGGGGACAGAACGACTGAGCCGTATTAAGGGAATAATGAACAGGGCCATGTATCGTGAAATTTTAAGAAAAAAACCTCCTTCCTTCAGTGAGAGCATTGAAGATGCAACGTGGCTGGGTCTTCCAGCATGACAATGATCCCAAACACCCCACTCAGGCAACAAAGGAGTGGCTCCATAAAAAGCATTTCAAGGTCCTGGAGTGGCCAAGCCAGTCTCCAGACCTCAACCCCATAGAAAATTTGTGGAGGGAGTTGAAAGTCCATGTTGCCCAGCGACAGCCCCAAAACATCACTGCTCTAGAGGAGATCTGCATGGAGGAATGGGCCAAAATACCAGTTACAGTGTGTGCAAACCTGGTGAAGATTTACAGGAAACATGTTACAAAGTATTGAGTTGAACTTTTGTTATTGACAAAATACTTATTTTCCACCATAGTTTACAAATAAATTCTTTAAAAATCCTACAATGTGATTTCCTGGATTTTTTTTTTTGTAATTTTGTTTCTCATAGTTGAAGTGTACCTATCTTGAAAATTACAGACCTTTGTCATCTTGTACAATCAGGGGCTGACTAAATACTTTTTTCCCCCACTGTAGGTTGAAGAGGATTCGCAAATCATTGTATTCTGTTTTTATTTACATTTCACACAACATCCCAACTTCACTGGAATTGGGGTTTTAAGTTATGAAAATGGTTTGTTAAAAATGTTTTTTCTGATTCAAATTTTGTGTTTTGCGGTGAATATTGGGTCACTGTTTTAATGCAGTATGGCAGAATGAAAGAATAACTGTAAAGTCACACTGCTGAGGTTGTGCTGAAAAAATGACATCAAACAAGGCCAGGTAAACAGTTTTGAAGGTAAATTATGAAGGTACAACCAAAAGTAGTCAAAAATGCCCCCAAATAGCCAAGATTCCAGAGGGTTAATGATCCTGGGCACATAACTGCTATAAGTTGTTCAGACTGTCTTCACTGTATCATTATTACTTTGTTAGGCTAATGTAGTTGAACCATGGAAATGCTTAAAACTCACCGTTTTGACAAAGTTGTCCGGCCAGTTAGCAGCACAGTTTAAAAGCAAATATGTCTGCTGTTATTACCTTGATATCTAATGTTAGCTTTGCACTAGTTTGCATTTTTGCACTAAAACCACCAGTTTGCAGCAAAGTTATCTACTTACACAGTGGATTACCTAACGTTACCTTGATGTCTGCCACAATAAAGTGATAACTAGGTTTGTAGCTTTGTCCATAAAGCACCAATTCAAAGCTACTAAATGCGCTTTGAAGACTCAAGTGCTTTGTGACCTTTGCTTTGAATTATGTGATGTCATGTTACATTTGTAAAAGTACACAGACAGAATTTGCTAAAATTAGCTGTAATACAAGTGTGTACACTTGTAATTTTCAGGTCATTAAGGTCAGTGAGAGGGGGCAACACCAGTCATGGGAGTGCAGTCATAGAGACACACAAAGAGAGAGGCTGCTGCTGCAACCAAACAGAGAACAAAATCACAATGTATTTTTAAATTTATTAAAAAATTTTTTATATCTTACACATAATACTACCATCGACATTAATGCTTGCCCGATTGTCCGGGACAAGTGTAAAATGTGATCAGACTAGCAATAGCTCTAAATTGTTGTCCAACCGGACAAGTTGTTTTCTCATCTACAAATTGTCTCGCACCTAGCAAGAAAGCGTCTTCAGTTTTTCCCGCAACTCTCCACCCAGCGGACAATAGGAAAACATATCATTGTTCCAGACAATGGAACAACGGCGCCGCGCCATCAGTGTTCTGACAGCGCTGTCACACTCTGCTCTGCTATCAGGTAGTGTTTTATATCAAGCCAGGCTGTTTGTGGTGTACTGCCTGCTCCCCACCCCCCGCCAGAGAGCCTAGCCAAGCCGCAGCTCAGAGCGCACAGTGGGGGGGAAAAAAAAAACTGTCAAAGTCTTCATGTAAAAACAGCTCCTTCTGCTTGTATAGCCCCAGAAATTCATTTATAGGTTTTATTTTACAGTTGAAAGCCTTCATGTTTCCAAAGTTTGCTCAAATACGGTGTGAGAGTGAAGAGTGTCTCGTTCCCTCAGAGAGAGAGAGGAGAGACAGACAGGAGAGAGAAAGAGAGAGAGA